>NC_092105.1:13725107-13860107 GCF_045679555.1 Salvelinus alpinus | reverse complement strand
GTGTGCGAGTGTGTGTGTGTGTGTGTGTGTGTGTGTGTGTGTGTGTGTGTGTGTGTGTGTGTGTGTGTGTGTGTGTGTGTGAATGAGTGAGTGAGCGTGTGTGTCTGTGAATGTATATGTGCATGTGTGTGTGAATGTGTGTGTGTGAATGTGTGTGTGTGTCTGTGTGTGTGCATGTGTGTGTCTGTGAGTGTGTGTGAGTGTGTGTGTGTGTGTGTGTCTGTGAATGTGTATGTACATGTGTGTGTGTATGGGTGTGTGTGTCGTACCATAGGTTCATCAGTGTTCTTCTGGAACTGAACCAGGCGTACTCTCGTCACGTTCTCCAGGTCCATGTCTCCGTTGGTGTTCTCGGGAGATTCTCCGTTCAGGTAGGGCGAGGTGGGCGGGGGGGTCACCCTCAAAGCCTCATCACTGTACACCTCATGGGCCACCACATCATGGGTCTGGAGCAAGGCCTGGAAGGGGTATTGGGAGATGAGGGGAGGGAGTGAGTGCGAGGAGAGAAACAGAGAGAGGGAGATAGATCGCCATCAAGGGTCTACAGCAAGGCTGACCTAGACACACATCAAGTACTATACTCACTATAACACATCTCTCTCTCTCTCTCTCTCTTTCTTTCTCTTTCTTTCAATTCAATTCAATTCAATTTGCTTTATTGGCATGACGTAACAATGTACATATTGCCAAAGCCTATTTTGGATATTTACAATATAAAAATAAAAAGGAGAATCAAAATTGTCAACGGGACAACAGTAACAACTTTCTCTTTCTCTCTCTCGCTCTCTTTCTCTCTCGCTCTCTTTCTCTTTCTGTCTCTGTCTATGTCTCTCTCTCTCTCTCTTTCTCTTTCTTTCTCTTTCTCTCTCTGTCTCTCTCTCTTTCTCTCTCGCTCTCTTTCTTTTTCTCTCTCTCTTTCAGCTTTGGTGTGAGTCTACTGATGGCACTACCCAAAGACAACCAGCTTTACTTTACTAGATGACAGAGTGATGTTCTGAGAGGAGGCATGCAGTAATAAAACCACAACAAAGACTACTATCACATTCTTTTAATAACGCACGCAGTCATCCCACACACTTACTGAGCGTTCAAACATACACACACATACTCACACACACGCACACTAACCCACACAAGCATGCACGCACACACATACACACGCACACACACACACACACACACGCACACACACACACACACACACACACACACACACAGAAGGAGATCAGAGAGTGAGACATGAAGGTAGCGGCAGCCTCTCTGACTCTCATTAAACTACATCCCCACAGGGAGCACACACACACACACACACACACACACACACACACACGCACGCACACACATTACCACAGGAGTGCAGAAGGTGTGTGTGAGTCTTGAGACCCCTAATGAGAGCAAGATCCTGGGTTTGAAGTGAACTACCCCCAGACAGAGAGGCTTTAAAGTGACAGTCCACCGATAGCTTTATCTTAACAACCTGGTCTGAGGTGATTTCAGCACAGTAACAAAGTGCATGCTACCTTCAGTTGAACACTGCTATGGACACAACATAGACCAGTGTCATTACCTTATATTAGGCAGGGTTCAGGCTTGACCAGAAAATTATGACTCCTTCAGCCAACTACGCTATACTACAACAGGAACTTTAAAAGCTAGACACACTCCTGTACTTATTTTGGGTGCAAGATGATAAAAGAGGGAAAACATCTGTGGAACTGGAATTCCCAAACAAAAGCATTCTGAAGTCAACCCCAGAGTTCTAGAATATCTGATCCGGAGTAAAGTTGACCAAAAATTGAATTCTACAGTTACAGAATTAGAACGTTAGGTCCTCACCAGTATCAGTAGCTAGTAGAGTGAGTGGTGGACGAGGGAGAAAGCTGGGCCTTCTGTAACGTGCTCATGAGAGAGAGGCAGGCTGGGGACACACATGCCCCTGTCTGTGTGTGTCTAGGGATGTGGCAGCTTGTACCAAATGGTGCCTGCCTCCCTCGTATCACCACCTCTGCCTCTCCGTTCCCCCCACCTCTTTCTTCCCTCTCTCCATCTCTCTCCTCCCTCTTTCCCTCCCTCCATTTTGGTCAGACCGTGTAGAGCTAGGCTCCAGGTCAGATCTACACGACTCACTGACCACTCCATTTCACTCACAATCTCTCCCTCTTTCATAACCCTCCTTCCATCTCTCCCCCCCACCACTCTCTCTCCCTTCACAGTGCAGTCTGTATTGCTCGGCCCCAACTCCCTCTCTCTCAATTACATTTCAAGTTAAGGGCTTTATTGGCATGGGAAACATATGTTTACATTGCCAAAGCAAGTGAAATTAACAATAACATTTTACAGTAAACATTCCAAACTTAGAATGTCATATTATGTCTTACAATGGGCAAATATTTAAAGTACCAAAGGGAAAATAAATAAACATAAATATGGGTTGCATTTACTATGGTGTTTGTTCTTCACCGGTTGCGCTTTTCTTGTTGCAACAGGTCACACATCTTGCTGCTGTGATGGCACACTGTGGAATTTCACCCAATAGATATGGGAGTTTATCAAAATATTATTTATTTTTTAATTCTTTGTGGGTCTGTGTAATCTGAGGGAAGTATGTGTCTCTAATATGGTCATACATTTGGCAGGAGTTTAGGAAGTGAAGCTCAGTTTCCACATCATTTTGTGGGCAGTGTGCACATAGCCTGTCTTCTCTTGAGAGCCAGGTCTGTCTACGGCAGCCTTTCTCAATAGCAAGGCTCTGTTTTTTTCGGTTAATTCTTTCCACTGTGTCAAGTAATTCTCATTTTGTTTTCTCATGATTTGGTTGGGTCTAATTGTGTTGCTGTCCTGGGGCTCTGTTCACAAACACAAACCGACCCAACCAAATCATGAGAAACAAAAGATAATTACTTGACACGTTGAAAATATAAAAACTAGAATGCTATTTCAAATCAAATTGTATTTGTCACATGCACCGAATACAACAGGTGTAGACCTTACAGTGAAATGCTTACTTACAAGCCCTTAACCAACAATGCAGTTTTAAGAAAAGACCTAGAAAAAGGTAAGAGATAAGAATAACAAATAATTAAAGAGCAGCAGTAAAATAACAATAGCGGGGCTATATACAGGGGGTACCGGTACAGAGTCAATGTGAGGAGGCATCTGAGTCGAGGTAATTGAGGTAATATGTACATGTAGGTAGAGTTATTAAAGTGACTATGCATAGATGATAACAGACAGTAGCGGCAGCGTACAAAGGAGAGGGGGCTACATTCATAAGTGCATGTGTAACGTTAAGTACACACAATTTCGCTATATGCGGGGGAGGGAGGGGGGCAATGCAAATAGTCTGGGTAGCCATTTGATTAGCTGTTCAGGAGTCTTATGGCTTGTGGGTAGAAGCTGTTTAGAAGCCTCTTGGACCTAGACTTGGCGCTCCGGTACCGCTTGCCGTGCGGTAGCAGAGAGAACATTCTATGACTAGGGCGGCTGGAGTAAATTTTTCAGGCTTTCCTCTGACACCGCCTGGTATAGAGGTCCTGGATGGCAGGAAGCTTGGCCCCGGTGATGTACTGGGCCGTACGCACTACCCTCTGTAGTGCCTTGCGGTCGGAGGCCGAGCAGTTGCCATACCAGGCAATGATGCAACCGGTCAGGATGCTTTCGATGGTGCAGCTGTAAAACCTTTTGAGGATCTGAGGACCCATGCCAAATTTTTTCAGTCTCCTGAGGGGGAATATGTTTTGTCGCGCCCTCTTTACGACTGTCTTGGTGTGCTTGGACCATGCTAGTTTGTTGGTGATGTGGACACCAAGGAACTTGAAGCTCTCAACTACAGCCCCGTCGATGAGAATGGGGGTATGCTCGGTCCTCCTTTTCCTGTAGCCCACAATCATCTCCTTTGTCTTGATCACGTTGAGGGAGAGGTTGTTGTCCTGGCACCACACGGTCAGGCCCCTGACCTCCTCCCTATAGGCTGTCTCATCGTTGTCGGTGATCAGGCAGATGACTGTTGTGTCATCAGCAAACTGAATGATGGTGTTGGAGTCGTGCCTGGCCGTGCAGTCATGAGTGAAAAGGGAGTACAGGAGGGGACTGAGCACGCACCCCCGTGTTGAGGATCAGCGTGGCGGATGTGTTGTTACCTACCCTTACCACCTGGGGGTGGTGTTTCGTCCCAGGGTCCTTAGCTTAGTGATACGTTTGGAGGGCACTATGGTGTTGAACGCTGAGCTGTAGTCAATGAATAGCATTTTCACATAGGTGTTCCTTTTGTCCAAGGGGGAAAGGGCAGTGTGGAGTGCAATAAAGATTGCATCATCATCTGTTGGTGCGGTACGCAAATTGGAGTGGGTTTAGGGTTTCTTGGATAATGGTGATCATGTGAGCCATGACCAGCCTTTCAAAGCATTTCATGGCTACAGACGTGAGTGCTACGGGTCGGTAGTCATTTAGGCAGGTTACCTTAGTGTTCTTGGGCACAGGGACTATGGTGGTCTGCTTGAAACATGTTGGTATTACAGACAGGGAGAGGTTGAAAATGTCAGTGAAGACAATTGCCAGTTGGTCAGCGCATGCTCGGAGTACACATCCTGCTAACCCTGCGGCCTTGTGAATGTTTACCTGTTTAAAGGTCTTACTCACATCGGCTGCGGAGAGCGTGATCACACAGTCGTCCGGAACAGCTGATGCTATCATGCATGTTTCAGTGTTACTTGACTTTACCTCATCTGGTAGGCTCGTGTCACTGGGCAGCTCTCGGCTGTGCTTCCCTTTGTAGTCTGTAAAAGTTTGCAAGCCCTGCCACATCCGACGAGCGTCGGAGCCGGTGTAGTACGATTCGATCTTAGTCGCTTTGCCTGTTTGTCGGTTCATCGGAGGGCATAGCGGGATTTCTTATAAGCCTCCGGGTTAGAGTTCCGCTCCTTTAAAGTGGCAGCTCTACCCTTTAGGACAGTGCGAATGTTGCCTGTAATCCATGGCTTCTGGTTGAGGTTTGTACGTACAGTCACTATGGGGACAACGTCCTCGATGCACTTATTGATAAAGCCAGTGACTGTGGTGTACTCCTCAATGCCATCGGAGGAATCCCGGAACATATTCCAGTCTGTGCTAACAAAACTGTCCTGTAGTTAAGCATCTGCTTCAACTGACCACTTTTTTATAGACAGTCACTGGTTCTTCTTGCTTTAATTTTTGCTTGTAAGCAAGAATCAGAAGGATAGAATTATGGTCAGATTTGCCAAATGGAGGGCGAGGGAGAGCTTTGTACACGTCTGCATGCAGAATTCTGCAAAAATATCCTCTGTGTACAACGTAAAACACCAAATAATGCATGCAGAGCAGAATTAGGCCGATACCCGCTAATGATCAAAATCCAGAAAAGAGACGTTAAATTCTACAACCATCTAAAAGGAAGCGATTCCCAAACATTCAATAACAAAGCCATCCCCTACAGAAGATGAACCTGGAGAAGAGTCCCTTAAGCAAGCTGGTCCTGGGGCTCTGTTCACAAACACAAACAGACCCCACAGAGCCCCAGGACAGCAACACAATTAGACCCAACCAAATCATGAGAAAACAGTTGATCAAAATATAATTTGTTTTGAAATTCTTTGTGGGTCTGTGTAATCTGAGGGAAGTATGTGTCTCTAATTTGGTCATACATGTGGCAGGAGGTTAGGAAGTGCAGCTCAGTTTCCACATCATCTTGTGGGCAGTATGCACATAGCCTGTCTTCTCTTGAGAGCCAGGTCTGCCTACGGCAGCCTTTTTCGATAGCAATACTCACTGAGTCTGTATATAGTCAAAGTTTTCCTTAAGTTTGGGTCAGTCACAATGGTCAGGTATTCTGCCACTGTGTACTCTGTTTAGGAACAAATAGCATTCTAGTTTGCTCTGTTTTTTTGTTAATTCTTTCCAACGTGTCAAGTAATTATCTTTTTGTTTTCTCATGATTTGCTTAGGTCTAATTGTGCTGCTGTCCTGGGGCTCTGTGGGGTGTGTTTGTGAACAGAGCCCCAGACTTTGCCTTTGTTTTAGTTTGTTTGTTTGTCAATCAGGATGAATACATGGTCTGTTGTGCGGTAATTTGGTAAAAAGCCAATTTGACATTTGCTCAGTACATTGTTTTCACTGAGGAAATGTACGAGTCTGCTGTTAATGATAATGCAGAGGATTTTCCCAAGGTTGCTGATGACGCATATCCCACGGTAGTTATTGGGGTCAAATTTGTCTCCACTTTTGTGGATTGGGGTGATCAGTCCTTGGATCCAAATATTGGGGAAGATGCCAGAGCTAAGGATGATGTTAAAGAGTTGTAGTATAGCCAATTGGAATTTATTGTCTGTATATTTGATCATTTCATTAAAGATACCATCAACACCACATGCCTTTTTGGTTGGAGGGTTTTTATTTTGTCCTGTAGCTCATTCAAGGTAATTGGAGAATCCAGTGGGTTCTGGTAGTCTTTAATAGATTTGTATTTGATCCTGTATATGTTTTTGCTCTTTATTCTTTGTTATAGAGCCAAAAAGATTGGAGAAGTGGTTTACCCATACATCTCCATTTTGGATAGATAATGTGTGTTGTTGTTTGTTTAGTGTTTTCCAATTTTCCCAGAAGTGTTTAGAGTCTCTGGATTCTTCAATTACATTGAGCTGATTTCTGACGTGCTGTTTCTTCTTTTTCCATACTGTATTTCTGTATTGTTCTAGTGATTCACCATAGTGAAGGCGTAGACTCAGGTTTTCCGGGTCTCTATGTTTTTGGTTGGACAGATTTCTCAATTTCTTTCTTAGATTTTTGCATTCTTCATCAAACCATTTGTCATTGTTGTTCATTTTCTTCGGTTTTCTATTTGAGATTTTTAGATTTGATAGGGAAGCTGAGAGGTCATATATACTGTTAAGATTTTCTACTGCCAAGTTTACACCTTCACTATTACAGTGGAACGTTTTAACCAGGAAATTGTCTAAAAGGGATTGAATTTGTTGTTGCCTAATTGTTTTTTGGTAGGTTTCCAAACTGCATTCCTTCCATCTGTAGCATTTCTTAATGTTACTCAGTTCCTTTGGCTTTGATGCCTCATGATTGAGTATTGCTCTGTTCAAGTAGACTGTGATTTTGCTGTGGTCTGATAGGGGTGTCAGTGGGCTGACTGTGAACGCTCTGAGAGACTCTGGGTTGAGGTCAGTGATAAAGTAGTCTACAATACTACTGCCAAGAGATGAGCTATAGGTGTACCTACCATAGGAGTCCCCTCGAAGCCTACCATTGACTATGTACATACCCAGTGTGCGACAGAGCTGTAGGAGTTGTGACCCGTTTTTGTTGGTTATGTTGTCATAGTTGTGCCTAGGGGGGCATATGGGGGAGGGAATGCTGTCACGTGCAGGCAGGTGTTAGTCCCCCGGTGTGCTCTCACTGATGTTCCACTCTCTTTCTGTCTCTGTTCTTACCTCTGTCTCTCTCCATCTATCTGCCCCCTCTCTTTCTGTCTCTGTCCTTACCTCTCTGTCTCTCTCCTTCTATCTGGCCCCCTCTCTCTCTGTCTGTTTCTGTCTCTCTTTGTCTCTGCTATAGCTTCAGTCATGACGCCTAAACACAGCCAAGTCGAGGTGTGTGTGTATGTGTGTGCTTTCACTCACCATAAAGTGCGGCTGGGTCAGTATCCGTCTGAGCTCCTTGGCGTCGTGGTTGTCTGGGTAATAAGAGATCTCTTCCAGTACCTGTAAGGTGGAAGCACAAAAGCATAGGACGCCAGTCACAGGGCCTTTCTGTAAAGTAGTAGAGTAGTCCTGCTTAATGCCTGTCCCAAACACACACTGAAGAGTACATCAACCTCTGGTCTGAGTATACACACATACAGTAATACCCTCTCACACTTCCTAACCCCCCCTCCCTGTAGAACCACGTAAACCAGTACAAATTGCATTTTGAAATGTTCATCCCATAAGGTCCCTCCTCATGGCTTCTCTTAACCAATAAGAGTCCTCTTCAGGGCTTGTTCATGCCCTCTGGCCTCTCGGAGTGACCTGATTTGGAGTCAGGTTCTGCTATGTCACACCTGCCTGCTGAATTGGGAGATGGAGAGTCCTGGCACGTAAAGGTGTGTGCGAGTTGGAGTGTGTGTGTGAGTGTGTCTGTGGCAGATGGGCAGCAGGTAGCCTAGCAGTTAAGAGCATTGGGCCAATAACCGAAAGGTCACTGGTTCAAATCCCTGAGCTGCCTATGTAAAACATCTGTCAATGTGCCCTTAAGCAAGGCACTTAAAGGGAAAGTCCACCCAAAAATGATATTTTGGTATTTGTTTCATTAGTCCATTGTTGACAAAGTCCCAAAAATATGTTGCTTGTCAGCAATCAAGTTTTCAAGATATTTAACTTTTAAAATACAGAAATCATACCCGTATGATACATTTTCCATCATATGATGTTGCGTTTTGTGTCATATGATGAAAAAAGCATCATACAGGGATGATTTCTTTATTTTGAAAGTTACATATCTTGAAAACTTGATTGCCATCAAGCAAAACATTTTGGGACGATATCAACAGTGGACTAATGGAACAAATACCAAAAGATCGTTTTTTGGTGGAATTTTGCTTTAACCCTAATGGCACCTGTACGTCTCTCTGGATAAGAGCGACTGCTAAATGACTCAAATGTAAAAATGTAAATGAGTGGTGAGACCAGGCTTGGAGGGGAAGTTAAACATAAATCCAGGTGACATCGCTATGGATCAATCTGTGTGTTTGCTATTGTTGTATCCATTGCCTCTGATCAATCAGGACGTTCAATTTCACTTTCTGAGTTGAAAACGGAACGGATCACAAACTTGATCTACACAACAATTTAGGACCTATTTTAGAGAGGATACACTCAGAGCCACAGTACAGACTCCACAATAGACTCACACACGTGCTACTGAGCTACAGCTTACATGGGTCAAGCTACAGCCTAACGTATGCATCGTCACAGACAGCTCTACGCTACTCCCAGTCTCCTTCTGTCAAATACAACATTGCTTTAAAATAAAACCAACTCGTTTTTCTTTGTTTTATTTGTGTGTGTGTGTGTGTGTGTGTGTGTGTTGTGAATGGCGTCTCTAGGGCTTACATATTCCAGGTGTTTCAAAGTGGAACTTGCTTCGTCTTGGATGGAGCTCTTTAGACCAGGAGGAGGACACAGGGAGGACAGTTACACGTGACCTCTGAGGATGTCCTTGGTCCTCATAGAAAGAGTCAGGGGTCATGGGGTCAAAGGCCAGGGGTTGTCAAGAGGGTCAGGGGGGTAAAGTTGAAAAAGGTCTAAGATGACGGCGTCGGGGGGAAAGGTTAGTGTTTATAGGTTTAGGACCAGGGTCAAATATAAAAAGTGCTAGTATTAATTTTTGAAATTATTTCAGTATCGCCACTGAGGATCAGCAGCAGAAAGTCAAGCAGAGTATCACAGAGGAAGTCCCTTTAAGTCACTGGTGGCAAGAAATAAAGGAGATTTGGTTCTGTGGTGAAATACTGGATCAATGTGTCTAACATTGACTAGAAAGACACTCAGATCAGGACTCAGAGAGAAAATGAGGACACTGCTAGAGGAAGTAGGCAACAAAAAAACATTACACACACGCACGTGTATACACGCACACACGCACGCACACACACACGCGCACACACACACACACCTATAATCCAATGCCATACAAACTCCCAGTGGGGTACTTAAGTAAAAATACTTTAACCTCTAATTCCTCCCAAACCCGGATCCGGGAGCACCCCCATCAGTAAAAAAGCTGACTAGCATAGCCTAGCATAGCGTCACAAGTAAATACTAGCATCTAAATATCATTAAATCACAAGTCCAAGACACCAGATGAAAGATACACATCTTGTGAATCCAGCCATCATTTCTGATTTTTAAAATGTTTTACAGGGAAGACACAATATGTAAATCTATTAGCTAACCACGTTAGCAAAAGACACTACTTTTTTTACTCCACCAGTTTTTTACTCCATCAGTAGCTATCACAAATTCGACCAAATAAAGATATAAATAGCCACTAACCAAGAAACAACTTCATCAAATGACAGTCTGATAACATATTTATTGTATAGCATATGTTTTGTTAGAAAAATGTGCATATTTCAGGTATAAATCACAGTTCTACATTGCAGCTGCAATCTGAAATAGCGTCGATGCAGGCAGAATAATTACAGAGACCAACGTCAAATATCTAATTACTCATCATAAAACATTTCTGAAAAATACACAGCGTACAGCAAATGAAAGCCCAACATCTTGTGAATCCAGCCAATATGTCAGATTTTTTAAGTGTTTTACAGCGAAAACACAATATAGCATTATATTAGCGTACCACAATAGCCAGAAACACAACCGCATTTACCAGCAGCAAAGGTTAGCGATCGTAACAATCCAGCAAAAGATATATAATTGGACTAACCTTGATATACTTCATCAGATGACAGTCCTGTAACATCATATTACACAATGCATATAGGTTTTGTTCGAAAATGTGCATATTTAGCAGCACAAATCGTGGTTATACAATGTGATCAGTAGCAACAGTTCATGCATTCTGGCTGGCGCCATCTTGGAGAGGCACCTAATCTAATCAATAAATAATCGTAAACTTGACTAAAAAATACAGGTTGGACAGCAAATGTGTCACGCCCTGGCCTTAGTATTATTTGTTTTCTTTATTATTTTAGTTAGGTCAGGGTGTGACATGGGGTATGTGTGTGTTTTGGGTGATTATATGGTAAAGGGGGTGTTGGTTGTAGTGTATGGGTTTGTGTTGAGTGTATGTGTCTAGGTAAGTCTATGGTTGAGTGTAGGTGTTTAGGAAAGTCTATGGTTGCCTGATTTGGTTCTCAATCAGAGACAGCTGGTTATTGTTGTCTCTGATTGGGAGCCATATTTAAGGTAGCTATAGGCTTTAGGTGTTTGTGGGTAATTGTCTATGTCTATGTTGAACGTTTGTTGCTTTTTGTGTGCACTAACGTTTATAGCTTCACGGTCGTTTGTTGTTTTGTTTTGTGTAGTGTTCGTTTTCGTGTTTTTCCTCTTCTAATAAAAGAAGATGTTCTTTTCACGAGCTGCGCCTTGGTCCGTCTCTCCTCCACACGATCGTGACAGCCAGACTAGTGCCGCAATTAATGGCGGACAAATCCATTTACATTTTTCCACATAAATACGGAATAACATCATAAATAGCTCTTACTTTTGGACGAGCTTCCATCAGAATCTTGGGCAAGTTGTCCTTTGTCCAAAAGAATCGTTGCTCGGTTGTAAAACGTCGTCTTCAACTTTGGAACTAGCAGCTAACAATAGCTATGTGGCGCAGACATGCCCAAATCCTCAAAACGCAATACTGAGGAAATTCCCGAAAATAGCAATATACTCGCATAAACTGATATAACTCGGTTTAAAATAACTTCGTTATGATGTTTCTAACACCAATATCGAATTAAATCACAGACGGATATAACTTAGGCCTATAACGAGAGCTTTTGAGCATGCCATCCTGAGGTCCTCCATTGCGTCTTGACGAACGTCGAAAGGAGCGCACCCCCCATGCCATGTCCTTTTATAAGGTCTGAGATCTACGTAGAAACTCCATTCCAATTCTCATTGGTTACTGACATCCAGGGGAAGGCGGGTGCAGTTCATGTCGACCCATAGGATACATACAGAGCTTTAAACTGATCTGAGAACAGAGCCTCGTTTTCAGACCTTCGCAGTTCCTGTCATGAATTTCGCTGCAGAAAGAGTTCTGTTTCACCCACAGACATAATTCAAACGGTTTTAGAAACTAGAGATTGTTTTCTATCCAATAGTAATAATAATATGCATATTGTACGAGCAAGAATTGAGTACGAGGCAGTTTAATTTGGGAACGATAAATGGTAACGTTGAAACAGCACCCCCTATATTGAGAAAAGGTTTTAAAGTACTACTTAAGTCATTTTTTGGGGTATCTGTACTTTACTATTTATATTTTGCCACTTTTACTTTAATACATTTCTAAAGAAAATAATGTACTTTTTACTCTATACATTTTCCCTGACACCCAAAAGTACTCGTTACATTTTGAATGCTTAACAGGACAGGAAAATTGTCCAATTCACAAACTTAAAGAGAAAATCCCTGGTCATCCCTATTGCCTCTGATCGGACTCACTAAACACAAATGCTTTGTTTGTAAATGATGTCTGAGTGTTGGAATGGGCCCCTGGCTATCCATAAATATAAAAAAGCAAGAAAATGGTGCCGTCTGGTTTGGTTAATATAAGGAATTTGAAATGATTTATACTTTTACATTGACTTTTGATACTTAAGTATATTTAAAACCAAATACTACTTTTACTCAAGTAGTATTTTACTAGGTGCCGTCATTGTAAATAAGAATTTGTTCTTAATTGACTTGTCTAGTTAAATAAAGGTTAAATAAATAAATACAAATCAAAATAGGTGACTGTTCTATTAGTCATTTTCTATTAAGGTATCTTTACTTTTACTCAAGTATGACAATTGGGTACTTTTTCCACTACTGCAAACCATGCCATACAAACTCCTAATCCAACTCCATACAAACTCCTAATCCAACGCCATACAAACTCCTAATCCAACGCCATACAAACTCCTAATCCAACGCCATACAAACTCCTAATCCAACTCCATACAAACTCCTAATCCAACTCCATACAAACTCCTAATCCAGCGCCATACAAACTCCTAATCCATCGCCATACAAACTCCTAATCCATCGCCATACAAACTCCTAATCCATCGCCATACAAACTCCTAATCCAATGCCATACAAACTCCTAATCCAACTCCATACAAACTCCTAATCCATCGCTATACAAACTCCTAATCCATCGCCATACAAACTCCTAATCCAACGCCATACAAACTCCTAATCCAACTCCATACAAACTCCTAATCCAGCGCCATACAAACTCCTAATCCAACGCCATACAAACTCCTAATCCAACTCCATACAAACTCCTAATCCAGCGCCATACAAACTCCTAATCCAACTCCATACTAGATCCAACTCCATACAAACTCCTAATCCAACTAGACCAGTTTAAAAGTAAAACCATGACACAGACAGCACCATAAACAGGTTAGACTAAATCCCCTCTAGGACCAGACTGGGTCAACTCTAGCTGGTTAATTACTCAAATCCTTTAGACTTACTTCAAAGCCACATACAGAGTTCTACACTGCTCTAAATGGACTGTCCAGTGTTAATACTGCTGTGTTTTTCAACCTACTCCCTCCCCCTCTCACTTTCTTCTCAGCCTGAAGTACAATTTAATTGCCCTCCACATACAATGAACCCAAAACAAACATTTCACACTTACAACATGTGGGCTTGTTTTGACAAAGTCTATACACACACTAACAATACACACTACCTTTTCTCTGGTCTCTCCCTCCCTCCTCCCTCCGTCTAACCCATACCCATCCCTCCCTCCCTCTCTCTCTCTCCTGGTTCGTTCATTGAGAGTGTGTGAATTCAGCCAGCTAGAGTGGGAGTGTGTGTGTGTGAGTGTGTGTGTGTGCGCGTGTGTGTGTGAGTGTGTGTGTGTGTGCGAGTGTGCGTGTGTGTGTGCGTGTGTGTGTGTCTGAGTGTGTGTGTGAGTGTGTGTCTGAGTGTGTGAGTGTGTGTCTGAGTGTGTGAGTGTGTGAGTGTGTGTGTGCGAGTGTGTGTGTGCTTGTGAGTGTGTGTCTGAGTGTGTGTGTGCGTGAGTGTGTGTGTGTGAGTGTGTGCGTGCGAGTGTGTGTGCGTGTGTGTGTGTGTGTGTGTGTGTGTGTGAGTGTAAGTGTGAGTGTGTGTCTGAGTGTGTGTGTGCATGAGTGCGTGTATGCGTGTGTGTGTGTGAGTGTGTGTGTGAGTGTGAGTGTGTGTGTGAGTGTGAGTGTGAGTGTGTGTGTCTGAGTGTGTGTGTAGCTCAGGACCTACTAACAAAGGGCAAATAAACAAGCTAAGCTCCTTATTATATGAATAGTGTCTATGAATGATCCAACAGACTGTGGATTAGCTTCACTAACAGTGGCAAACAAAACCCAACAGATCCTGTATGTTTGTAGAACAGACTGCAGATTCGATCGCAGGCTGCGTTCCATTACGAAACAGTTGTCCCTACTCCTTCTGCTCTTGTCCACCTCTCTTTCAGGGGGAAAGCTTTTGGAATGGAACACAGCCTCAGTGTTTAACAGTCTAGTAGTTCAAAACTGTCCGGATCCAATGGCCACCTTCTACCTCTTCATCTTGTTAATTAAAAAATAATAATCGGCTGACCTACTCTAGAACCAGTCCTACTATAGAACCAGTCCTACTATAGAACCAGTCCTACTACAGAATCAGTCCTACTACAGAATCAGTCCTACTACAGAACCAGTCCTACTAAAGAAACAGTCCTACTACAGAATCAGTCCTACTACAGAACCAGTCCTACTACAGAACCAGTCCTACTACAGAACCAGTCCTATTATAGAACCAGTCCTACTACAGAACCAGTCCTACTACAGAACCAGTCCTACTCTAGAACCAGTCCTACTATAGAACCAGTCCTACTCTAGAACCAGTCCTACTACAGAACCAGTCCTACTCTAGAACCAGTCCTACTATAGAACCAGTCCTACTACAGAACCAGTCCTACTACAGAACCAGTCCTACTCCAGAACCAGTCCTACTAAAGAAACAGTCCTACTACAGAATCAGTCCTACTACAGAACCAGTCCTACTACAGAACCAGTCCTACTACAGAACCAGTCCTACTACAGAACCAGTCCTACTACAGAACCAGTCCTACTACAGAACCAGTCCTACTACAGAACTAGTCCTACTCTAGAACCAGTCCTACTACAGAACCAGTCCTACTCTAGAACCAGTCCTACTACAGAACCAGTCCTACTCTAGAACCAGTCCTACTATAGAACCAGTCCTACTACAGAACCAGTCCTACTATAGAACCAGTCCTACTATAGAACCAGTCCTACTACAGAACCAGTCCTACTACAGAACCAGTCCTACTACAGAACCAGTCCTATTATAGAACCAGTCCTATTACAGAACTAGTCCTACTATAGAACCAGTCCTACTCTAGAACCAGTCCTATTATAGAACCAGTCCTACTACAGAACCAGTCCTACTACAGAACTAGTCCTACTCTAGAACCAGTCATACTATAGAACCAGTCCTACTCTAGAACCAGTCCTACTATAGAACCAGTCCTACTCTAGAACCAGTCCTACTACAGAACCAGTCCTATTATAGAACCAGTCCTACTACAGAACCAGTCCTACTACAGAACCAGTCCTACTATAGAACCAGTCCTACTACAGAACCAGTCCTACTACAGAACCAGTCCTACTATAGAACCAGTGCTACTACAGAACCAGGTCTACTATAGAACCAGTCCTACTACAGAACCAGTCCTACTATAGAACCAGTCCTACTATAGAACCAGTCCTACTATAGAACCAGTGCTACTACAGGACCAGTCCTACTATAGAACCAGTCCTACTACAGAACCAGTCCTACTACAAAACCAGTCCTACTACAGAACCAGACCTACTACAGGACCAGTCCTACTACAGAACCAGTCCTACTACAGAACCAGTCCTACTATAGAACCAGTCCTACTATAGAACCAGTCCTACTACAGAACCAGTCCTACTACAGAACCAGTCCTACTACAGGACCAGTACCCTAGAATCTGATCCTAGATCAGAGTCATAGTCTTCTAAACTCAGAAAAAGAAGAAATGTCCTCTCACTGTCAACTGTGTTTATTTTCAGCAAACTGAACATGTGTAAATACTTGTATGAAGATAACAAGATTCAACAACTGAGACATAAACTGAACAAGTTCCACAGACATGTGACTAACAGAAAATTGAATAATGTGTCCCTGAACAAATTGGGGGTCAAAATCAAAAGTAACAGTCACTATCTGGTGTGGCCACCAGCTGCATTAAGTACTGCAGTGCATCTCCTCCTCATGGACTGCACCAGCTTTGCCAGTTCTTGCTGTGAGATGTTACCCAACTCTTCCACCAAGACACCTGCAAGTTCCCGGACATTTCTGGGGGGAATGGCCCTAGCCCTCACCCTCCGATCCAACAGGTCCCAGATGTGCTCAATGGGATTGAGATTCGGGCTCTTCGCTGGCCAACACTGACATTCCAGTCTTGCAGGAAATGACGCACAGAACGAGCAGTATGGCAGGTGGCATTGTCATGCTGGAGGGTCATGTCAGGATGAGCCTGCAGGAAGGGTACCACATGAGGGAGGAGGATGTCTTCCCTGTAACGCACAGCGTTGAGATTGCCTGCAATGACAGCAAGCTCAGTCCGATGATGCTGTGACACACTGCCCCAGACCATGACAGACCCTCCACCTCCAAATCGATCCCGCTCCAGAGTACAGGCCTTGGTGTAACGCTCATTCCTTCAACGATAAACGCAAATCCAACCATCACCCCTGGTCCTGTCTGGTCCAGCGACAGTGGGTTTGTGCCCATATGCGACATTGTTGCCGGTAATGTCTGGTGAGGACCTGCCTCACAACAGGTCTACAAGCCCTCAGTCCAACCTCTCTCAGCCTATTGCGGACAGTCTGAGCACTGATGGAGGGATTGTGCATTCCTGGTGTAACAAGGGGAGTTGTTGTTGCCATCCTGTAGCTGTCCCGCAGATGTGATGTTCGGATGTACCGATCCTGTGCAGGTGTTTTTACATGTGGTCTGACACTGTGAGGATGATCAGCTGTCCTTCCTGTCTCCCTGTAGCGCTGTCTTAGGCCTCTCACAGTATGGACATTGTAATGTATTGCCCTGGCCACATCTGCAGTCCTCAAGCCTCCTTGCAGCATGCCTCATCACGCAGATGAGCAGGGCATCTTTCTTTTGGTGTTTTTCAGAGTCAGTAGAAAGACCTCTTTAGTGTCCTAAGTTTTCATAACTGTGACCTTAATTGCCTACCGTCTGTAAGCTGTTAGTGTCTTAACGACCGTTCCACAAGTTATTTGGATTTTTTACAAATTATCTTTGAAAAGACAGGGTCCTGAAAAAGGGATGTTTCTTTTTTTTGCTGAGGGTATATTATAATAATACATGACATTTAACAGACACTTCTGTCCAAAGCAACTTTCAGTCATGAGTGCATATATTTTTGCATGACCCCAGTGGGAATTGAACCCACTATCCTTGGACTTGCGAGATCCATGCTCAACCAACTGAGCTACACAATTACACCCTTCTGTACACCTCCACGTCACCACTTCACCTCCACCGTGCTTTACTGAGGTGTAGCTCTCACATCTAACCACGTTACAGTTATATCCTAATGTAAAGCTGTCTGGGGCTGTCATAAGACATGGCCCAGTAGGACAGCCGCGCATGTGTCCTTATGTAGTGGAGGTGGTTCATGAACTACACTCTCTTGATGAGTAACCTTGCCTGAAACCTGAAGATTCATGTTAGCTCCCAGAGCCTAACGGCTGGTCTTTAGCTCAGAAAGCCAACATAGTATTGAGTTTTGTGTTGTGGACAACCCAGATTTGTTACCTAGCTGGTGACACATAGCTATGAGGTTGTTGTTATTTTGAGGAAAAAACTAAAGAGGTTAGAGGAGAGGAGAAGAGGTTCAACTCCTTCAAACACTGACCTCAGGCCAGCTTGACCCAATGTTAAACAAGCAGCAGATAGCCGAAGTAGATAACAGCAGTGAAGAGTTAGATTCCTTATTCCACACATTGGGCACCAGTTTGGACTTGTTCTGATCAGAGCCACATCTGGGCTGTGGTCAAACATAGTGCACTACATGAGAAATAGGGTGCTGTTTGAGATGTGAACCTAATGAATAGTAGAGAGATGTGTTAATGGCTAGAGCCGTGTTGATTAAGCAGAGTGTGTGGTCAGGGAGTTATGAAGCAGCGTACTGTGATCTATAGAGTTGATCACGTCATCAATCATCATGAATAATATCTTATACACAAGCATGGTAACAAGCACACAACACAATATTGTATCAATATGTATGTGTGTGTATGTATGTGTGTGTGTGTACGTGTGTGTGTGTGTGTGAGTGTGTGCGCGAGCGCAGGCTCACCTCCTTGGCCCTCTGTACAGTATTGCTGGGGGGGTTTCTGATCTGGGGCGATGACTTTGTGTTGATTTTGTCGTAAAGCTGAAACAACACGACACACAACACATTATAAACCAACAAAATCAGTTCAATGGCTGAATAATACATGTTGGTTCTCTCTCTCTCTCTCTGTGTGTATTCCGAATGACCTGTTGTCTTCAGTGCCAGCCTCTCATCAATGCTGACAATTGCTTGCTTTCATTTAAACATTAAAAAAAGGACATTTACAATGTAGGAAAAATATATGATAATTTATGATGCAGACTGAAAGGGGAGCAACACTTTGTCTCTGTTTGCAACGAACCAGCTGACTATACAGGATCAACAGCTGAGGTTGTGTGTTTGTTTTTATGTGTGTGTCTTCGTGTGTGCATGCACTGTGAGCATGAATCGCTGTGTCCAGTGGAGGTTGGTGAGGGGAGGACGGCTCATAATAATGGCTGGTACAGAGCAAATGGAATGGCATTAAACACATGTGTTTGATGTATTTGATACCGTTCCACTGATCCTCCCCAATTAAGGTGCCACCAAGCTCCTGTGGTACAGAATCTGTACACACAGTGAGTAGTCTAACCAGGACAAGCAGAAATGACTGGTTCAAAGGTCACAATGCCGAGAGGAGAGAAACAGAGCTCAGTTGAGAAGGCAGCCATTAAATAAAATGACTCTTATGATACAAGAACTAACTCATGATTTTCATAGAGGGATTTGGGTTGAATAATGTAATAATGTAGAACTTCAAAAGGAGAGTAGTTGACATCATGAGAGAGCAAGTACACTGGCATACACCCCCCCCCCCCCAGACACACACACACACACACACACACACACACACACACATAGACAACACTGCTCTTTCAAAATAGGTATTTCGCCATAGCCCCTAGACCTACATGTATGCCTTGTGTCCTCCCATTGACCAGAGAGACAAGGCAGGCAGACAGTACTATCACGAAATGATTACCACTGGTCTCAACAACGAGATGAGGCAAGAATAACAGACATGAAAACTATTCAGCTGATAACAGTTAGTTCATGTGTCTTTCTACATTTGACATTTTAGTCATTTAGCAGATGCTCTAACCCAGAGCAACTTACAGGAGCAATTAGGGTTAAGTGCCTTGCTAAAGGGCACATTGACAGATTTTTCACCTAGCGACCTTTTCGGTTACTGGCCCAACGCACTTACCCACTAGGCTACCTGCATCCCCACTCACCTATCACTTAGAAGTCTTAACTACAGATCTGCTTGGAACGGCACCGTTTATGTAGACATGCACATCCTGTGAACTTATTTGTAATGAGCAAATATGTGTGCTACTTGTAACGTAAACACTAACACACAGTGATATTCAGATACCGGATTAGTCTGCGGTGTCATTGTTAAGCTCCATTAAAGGGGTTATTTTATGGGAAAACAAGGAGAGTATTTATGAATGTTTGAGATGTCTGTGGTGCCTGCATTGGCAGTGGGAGATAGAGTCAACCATGTTTAGACAGATGTCTGTGTGTTGTGTGTGTGTGTGTGTGTGATAGTGGGGAGTGTACAGGGGAGACGCTGGTTCCTGGAGAAAGTTCAGAGTTCAGATGCTCTGTCTCCCTGTTTGCTTCTACTGTTCCTTACCTCAGAACCACACACACACACACACACACACACACACACACACACACACACACACACACACACACACACACACACACACACACACACACACACACACACACACACACACACACACACACACACACACACACACACACACACACACACACAGCCTGCTTATGAGTGAGTGTAGGTGTTATGAAGGAAAGTCTCAGCAGGGAAGAGGAACTGTTGCTTTTAGATCAACTATGTTCCATATATTATTAATCTACGGCTCATTCTTTCACCATGATGCTGTTGCTTGCCGTCTGTGAAGTGCTCCGTTAAACGTTTCTTATAAAACAGACTGTTCATTTACTGTAGGAGGACCCGAGCTGTGTTCAAATACCAATACTAACATACTGTATACTACATAGTTAATGAGTATACAGTACCCGTCAAACGTTTGGACATACCTACTCATTCCAGGATTTTTCTTTATTTTTTACTATTTTCTAAATTGTAGAATAATAGTGAAGACATCAAAACTATGAAATTACACATGTGGAATCATGTAGTAACCAAAAAAGTGTTTAACAAATCAAAATATATTTTATATTTGAGATTCTTCAAAGTAGCCATTTTTTGTTATTACACTGGGTGTCAAGGAAAGTATTACCAAAACAATTGTAAGTGCTGTCCAGTATGGTTCAGTTGCTAGTGCACGGCGCTTGCAAAGCCAAGGGTTGTAGGTTCGATTCCCGCTGGGGCCACTCATACGTCAAACGTATGCATGCATGACTGTAAGTCACATTGGTAAAAGCATCTGCTGAATGGTATGTATTATCATATGAAGTGAATATATACACAGTCATGTAACATCACTGTTGTGTCTGACGTCACAGTGAAAACATACAACCAACCATCTTCTCCTTACAAAGAGAGAAACAGAGCCTTACTCCATCCCCATTTAGCAGACACTAATCCAGAGCGATTTACACGAGCAATTGGGGTAAAGTGCCTTGCTCAAGGGCACATAAACAGTGTTTCACCTTGTCATCTCTGGGATTTGAACCAGCGACCTTTCGATTACTGGCCCATCGCTCACTTTCACCTTCAAGTTAAAACACACAGGGTACACTCTCAACCGCTAGGCTAACTGTCGCCCTAATACACCACTGATACACATACACGCACGCACACACACACACACACACAAACAAGCAACAAGATCGACTCACCAACCAGATCCCAAGCAGTAGCCACACGCCCTAACCCAGAAGAGAATAGACACAACAAGCGCTAAACTAGCTTAGCATCCAGACTTCAGTAGGCTACTGTTACAGTACGTCCATTCCGTGCCGAGTGGATCTGTAGTTTCCCTGAGCCTCTCTGTGTCTGAGTGGAGAGGATGGTAACGTCAGCCCTACAGATGTACTCACAGATAGCCTACTGCAGGAGTCTGGCGCCTGGAGAAACAGCAGTGAAAGGGACTAAGGCCTGACAATAGCACCCATTGTTCTCTCTCTCTCTTTTCAGGCTGGGTCTCTCTCTATGTCGCTCTCCTTCTTTCTGTGGCTTTCAGAGCAGCAATGTGGAGGTTTTTCTCTCTTTTCAGTTGAAAGAGTCTGTGGTTGCTCTATCTTTCTCTCTTTTCAGTGATGGAGTCTGGCTCGCTCTTCTCTCAATTTTTAGTGATGGAGTCTGGCTCGCTCTCTCTATATCGCTCTCTCTTCAGCTGGGTCTGGGTTTTGAATGACATCTGCAGCAACAGGTTCCTAGTGAAAGGCCTTCCCAGGGAGAGAGTCTCTTTCTACTTCTCATCTTGCACCCATTCAGCCCCTGGGGCAGGGTCCGAAAGCAATAGCCTCCTCCTCCACTCCTTCCTCCTTCACCCTTCCTAACGCCCTCCTCCTCCCTAACTCCATCCTCCCCAACTCCCTCCTTAACCCCCCCAACTCCCTCCTTAACTCCCTCCTCCTCCCCCCTCCCTAACTCCTTCCTCCTCCCCCTTCCTAACTCCTTCCTCCTCCCTAACTCCTTCCTCCTCACTGACTCCTTCCTCCTCCCTAACTCCTCCCTAACTCCTTCCTCCTCCCTAACTCCTCCCTCCTCCCCTTTCCTCCTCCCTGACTCCTTCCTCCTCACTGACTCCTTCCTCCTCCCTAACTCCTTCCTCCTCACTGACTCCTCCCCCCCCCCTTCGTCCATTCTCCATCAACCCTTTTAACTCCCCCTCCCAACCCCCTCCAGACTCCCCATCCTTAGACATGAGATATTGTTGCCGTAGCTCTCAAGGCTTAATGCTAACTCATAAAGAACAAAATAAACCAGCCCACAGGGTCAACAGAGGTCTGGATGTACAGTATATCACAAAAGTGAGTACACCCCTCACATTTTTGTAAATATTTGAGTATATCTTTTCATGTGACAACACTGAAGAAATGACACTTTCCTACAATGTAAATTAGTGAGTGTACAGCTTGTATAACAGTATAAATTTGCTGTCCCCTCAAAATAACTCAACACACAACCATTAATGTCTAAACCGCTGGCAACAAAAGTGAGCACACCCCTAAGTGAAAATGTCCAAATTGGGCCCAAAGTGTCAATATTTTGTGTGGCCACCATCATTTTCCAGCACTGCCTTAACTTTCTTGGACATGGAGTTCACCAGAGCTTCACAGGTTGCCACTGGAGTCCTCTTCCACTCCTCCATGACGACATCACGGAGCTGGTGGATGTTAGAGACCTTGCACTCCTCTACCTTCCGTTTGAGGATGCCCCACAGATGCTCAATAGGGTTTAGGTCTGGAGACATGCTTGGCCAGTCCATCACCTTTACCCTCAGCTTCTTTAGCAAGGCAGTGGTCGTCTTGGAGGTGTGTTTGGGGTCGTTATCATGTTGGAATACTGCCCTGCGGCCCAGTCTCCGAAGGGAGGGGATCATGCTCTGCTTCGTATGTCACAGTACATGTTGGCATTCATGGTTCCTCAATGAACTGTAGCTCCCCAGTGCCGGCAACACTCATGCAGCCCCAGACCATGACACTCCCACCACCATGCTTGACTGTAGGCAAGACACACTTGTCTTTGTACTCCTCACCTGGTTGCCGCCACACACGCTTGACACCATCTGAACCAAATACGTTTATCATGGTCTCATCAGACCACAGTACATGGTTCCAGTAATCCATGTCCTTAGTCTGCTTGTCTTCAGCAAACTGTTTGTGGGCTTTCTTGTGCATCATCTTTAGAAGAGGCTTCCTTCTGGGACGACAGCCATGCAGACCAATTTGATGCAGTGTACGGCGTATGGTCTGAGCGCTGACAGGCTGACCCCCCACCCCTTCAACCTCTGCAGCAATGCTGGCAGCACTCATACGTCTATTTCCCAAAGACAACCTCTGGATATGACGCTGAGCACGTGCACTCAACTTCTTTGGTCGACCATGGCAAGGCCTGTTCTGAGTGGAACCTGTCCAGTTAAACCGCTGCATGGTCTTGGCCACCGTGCTGCAGCTCAGTTTCAGGGTCTTGGCAATCTTCTTATAGCCCAGGCCAT
Organism: Salvelinus alpinus; assembly: GCF_045679555.1. NCBI lineage: Eukaryota > Metazoa > Chordata > Actinopteri > Salmoniformes > Salmonidae > Salvelinus > Salvelinus alpinus. Next base: position 13,836,786 of record NC_092105.1, on the reverse strand, counting down.
CTTTATGTAGAGCAACAGTTCTTTTTTTCAGATCCTCAGAGAGTTCTTTGCCATGAGGTGCCATGTTGAACTTCCAGTGACCAGTCAGTATGAGGGAGTGTGAGAGCGATGACACCAAATTTAACACACCTGCTCCCCATTCACACCTGAGACCTTGTAACACTAACGAGTCACATGACACCGGGGAGGGAAAATGGCTAATTGGGCCCAATTTGGACATTTTCACTTAGGGGTGTACTCACTTTTGTTGCCAGCGGTTTAGACATTAATGGCTGTGTGTTGAGTTATTTTGAGGGGACAGCAAATTTACACTGTTATACAAGCTGTACACTCACTACTTTACATTTTAGCAAAGTGTCATTTCTTCAGTGTTGTCACATGAAAAGATATACTCAAATATTTACAAAAATGTGAGGGGTGTACACACTTTTGTGATATACTGTATGTCATTACAGTGTCATATGTGTCAGCTTAAAACAACTGCCTTAATGAAGGCATGACACAAACTGTTCTGTGTCAGCTAGTTATCGTTAGCCAGCCAACTTACCTAGATAACGGTTTGTGTTATGTCTGTGTTGCAGTAAATCAGCTGCCATAAGCTGACGTTTACTGTTATATGTTGGTCTTGTGATAAAAGGTTTCAAGTGTTACCAAGACCCTGACAGGATTAAGATAAGTTTCTAGAGTCAACAGGCCTCAAGTGAACTTTAAACACTTTAGTAACATCCAGTTCCTCCTAGCCAGCTAGCCTAAAGTAACACTCACACACGGCGCACACACACACACACACACACACACACCATGTTTCTCCCAGCCAGAAAGCTTCTCTCCTAATGTGGCATGAAATCATGAGGAGCGCAGCCTGGCTTCCCTGGCAGTGTGTGTGTGTGTGTGTGTGATATGGCAGTGAACTACTGGTGCCCTCTAGAGCAGAGAGATTTGGTGTTTGGCTGTTCTGGGTGACAGACAAAACACAGAAAACACTGTCAAAACAGTGGGACAGAGAGTGAGACAGAGAGAGAGAGAAAAAAAATAAAGAGAGAGAGAGAAAGTACTGGAGAGTGAGAGATTGAAATGGAGAGAGCGAGAGGAGAGGCAGGGGAACAGACGAAATGTTATTAGAATATGTATGATTGTTAGAGGGGGAGAGACTGTATGATTGTTAGAGGAGGAGAGACTGTATGATTGTTAGAGGAGGAGAGACTGTATGATTGTTAGAGGAGGAGAGACTGTATGATTGTTAGAGGAGGAGAGACTGTATGATTGTTAGAGGAGGAGAGACTGTATGATTGTTAGAGGAGGAGAGACTGTATGATTGTTAGAGGAGGAGAGACTATGATTGTTAGAGGAGGAGAGACTGTATGATTGTTAGAGGAGGAGAGACTGTATGATTGGTGGAGGAGTAGAGACTGTATCATTGTTAGAGGAGGAGAGACTGTATCATGGTTAGAGGAGGAGAGACTGTATGATTGTAGGAGAGACTGTATGATTGGTGGAGGAGGAGAGACTGTATGATTGTTAGAGGAGGAGAGACTGTATGATTGTTAGAGGAGAGACTGTATGATTGTAGGAGAGTGTATGATTGGTGGAGGAGGAGAGACTGTATAATTGTTAGAGGAGGAGAGACTGTATGATTGTTAGAGGAGGAGAGACTGTATGATTGTTAGAGGGGGAGAGACTGTATGATTGTTAGAGGGGGAGAGACTGTATGATTGTTAGAGGGGGAGAGACTGTATAATTGTTAGAGGGGGAGAAACTGTATGATTGTTAGAGGAGGAGAGACTGTATGATTGTTAGAGGAGGAGATACTGTATGATTGTAGGAGAGACTGTATGATTGTTAGAGAAGGAGAGACTGTATGATTGTAGGAGAGACTGTATGATTGTTAGAGGAGGAGAGACTGTATAATTGTTAGAGGGTGAGAGACTGTATAATTGTTAGAGGGGGAGAGACTGTATGATTGTTAGAGGAGGAGAGACTGTATGATTGTTAGAGGAGGAGAGACTGTATGATTGTTAGAGGAGGAGAGACTGTATGATTGTTAGAGGAGGAGAGACTGTATGATTGTTAGAGGAGGAGAGACTGTATGATTGGTGGAGGGGGAGAGACTGTATGATTGTTAGAGGAGGAGAGACTGTACGATTGTTAGAGGAGAGACTGTATGATTGTTAGAGGAGGAGAGACTGTACGATTGTTAGAGGAGGAGAGACTGTACGATTGTTAGAGGAGAGACTGTATGATTCAGGAGGCTGAAGAAATTCAGCTTGTCACCAAAAGCACTCACAAACTTTTACAGATGCACAATCGAGAGCATCCTGTCGGGCTGTATCCCCGCCTGGTACGGCAACTGCTCCGCCCACAACCACAAGGCTCTCCAGAAGGTAGTGCGGTCTGAACAATGCATCACCGGGGGCAAACTACCTGCCCTCCAGGACACCTACAGCACCCGATGTCACAGGAAGGCCATAAAGATCATCAAGGACAACAACCACCCGAGCCACTGCCTGTTCACCCCTCTATCATCCAGAAGGCGAGGTCAGTAAAGGTGCATCAAAGCAGGGACCGACAGAGTGAAAAACAGCTTCTATCTCAAGGCCATCAGACTGTTAAACAGCCACCACTAACATTGAGTGGCTGCTGCCAACATACTGACTCAACTCCAGCCACTTTAACAATGTAAAACTTCATGAAAAAAATGTATCACTAGCCACTTTAAACAATGCCACTTCATATAATGTTTACATACCCTACATTACTCATCTCATATGTATATACTGTACTCGATACCATCTACTGCATCTTGCCTATGTCGTTCTGTACCATCACTCATTCATATATATATATACAGTATATATATATATTTTTTTATGTACATATTCTTATTCATTCCTTTACACTTGTAATAAGGTAATTGTTGTGGAATTGTTAGGTTAGATTACTCGTTGGTTATTACTGCATTGTCGGAACTAGAAGCACAAGCATTTCGCTACACTCGCATTAACATCTGCTAACCATGTGTATGTGACAAATAACATTTGATTTGATTTGCGTGTGTATATCTACTCACGTCTAGTAGTGTGTGTAGATGCTCGTCTTGAAAGACACTGTGTAGGAAGTCTATATCTTTCTCACTGCAGTCTGTCAACGCATGGATCTCCTCCAGGCTGTCCAGCACCTGAGACACAGCCCCTGTACAGACACACACACACACACACACACACACACACACACACACACACACACACACAGTTATGTGTGTCAGTTATGTAGGCAACACAACAGTAGCACAAAAGAGAATACAATGAATATGAAAAAGCTAAAGGGACAAATAATAATAATAAAACAACAAATGCACAAATCACAAAGCACACATACTGTAGGCAGGATCTCAGTGTTGACTGCTAGAGAAGTATTTCAGAGTTGACTACTAGAGAACTATCTCAGAGTTTACTGCTAGAGAACTATCTCAGAGTTGACTGCTAGAGAACTATCTCAGAGTTGACTGCTAGAGAACTATCTCAGAGTTGACTGCTAGAGCAGGATCTCAGTGTTGACTGCTAGAGCAGGATCTCAGTGTTGACTGCTAGAGCAGGATCTCAGAGTTGACTGCTAGAGAACTATCTCAGAGTTGACTGCTAGAGAACTATCACAGAGTTGACTACTAGAGAACTATCACAGAGTTGACTACTAGAGAACTATCACAGAGTTGACTACTAGAGAACTATCTCAGAGTTGACTGCTAGAGAACTATCACAGAGTTGACTGCTAGAGAACTAGGGACAACACAGACAGTTAGAGAACAGACACACAGAGCAGTATAAACCTAGAGGAGGGATACCTACGTTCTGCTACTAGTAGTCCTATCACCATGCAGCATTAACACAAACAACACAATCACATTACAGATTACATGTCATTCTCATATAGGGACTACATTACACTACATGGACACAAAAATGGTAAATAAGAACTGGAATCGTGCTGAAACATTCCCTGAAACATTCTCTGAAAACATTCCCTGAAACGTTCTCTGAAAACATTCTTTGAAACATTCCCTGAAAACATTCCCTGAAAACATTCCCTGAAAACATTCCCTGAAAACATTCCCTGAAAACATTCCCTGAAAACATTCTCTGAAAACATTCCCTGAAAACATTTACTGAAAACATTCCCTGAAAACATTCCCGAAAACATTCCCTGAAACATTCTGAAACATTCTCTGAAACATTCTCTGAAACATTCTCTGAAAACATTCACTGAAAACATTCCCTGAAACATTCACTGAAAACATTCCCTGAAACATTCCCTGAAAACATTCCCTGAAAACATTCCCTGAAAACATTCCCTGAAAACATTCCCTGAAACATTCCCTGAAAACATTCCCTGAAACATTCCCTGAAAACATTCCCTGACTAAACAGTGCAGACCACCCAAAGATTTCTGAGATGCTGAATTGACTTGTTAGTCCAACAAAAAGAACAGCAGTACTGTGTCAGAGGTTAGAGACTCCACTCCTGCTGTAACACACCTTATTTAAATGATCAACTAATCATGATCTTCAGTCTAGAGACAATGATTTATAGATTTATTTTTTATTTTTATCAGGTATATTACTGATGGGCTGGAACAAAAGCCTGCAGGCCCAGTACAGTAGCTCTCTAGGACTGAAGGTTGAGAAACCTGTGTAAGAGTTAGGTCACTAGACAAAAATCAAATCAAACTTATTTGTCACATGCGTCGAATACAACAGGTGCTTACTTAACCAACAATGCAGTTTTAAGAAAAAATAAATAAATAAATAAAAGTAACAAATAATTAAAGAGCAGCAGTAAAATAACAATAGCGAGGCTATATACAGGGGCTACCGGTACAGAGTCAATGTACGGGGGCACCGGTTAGTCGAGGTAATTGAGGTAATATATACATGTGGATAGAGTTATTAAAGTGACTTATGTATAGATGATAACAGAGATAGTTTGTGAAAACAACACCTTGAAAAAGACAAAACCTCATAGGACACAGGACTACCTCTTTCTCCCCCCCCCTTTTTCGATCTTGGCTCATCATTGCAACTCCTACAGCTTATTAACCTGTAAGCCAGCCGCAACAATGTGTCGGAGGAAAAACCGTTCAACTGGCATCTGGGGTCAGCCCGCATGCACCCGTCCCGCCACAAGGAGTTGCTAGAGCAGGATGAGTCAAGTAAAGCCCCACCGGCCAAACCCTCCCCTATCCCGGACGACGCTGGGCCAAACCCTCCCCTAACCCGGACGACGCTGGGCCAAACCCTCCCCTAACCCGGACGACGTTGGTCCAAACCCTCCCCTAACCCGGACGACGCTGGGCCAAACCCTCCCCTAACCCGGACGACGCTGGGCCAAACCCTCCCCTAACCCGGACAACGTTGGGCCAATTGTGCGCCGTACTATGGGACTCCCGACCGCGGCCGGTTGTGGGACAGCCCGGGATATGAACCCTGGACCTTAGAAACGCCTCTTAGACTGCTACGCCACTCGGGAGGCCCCTGGACTGCCTCTTCCTGAATGATAGTAGTGTCTCTGGATTTTCACCTCGCTGTGGTAACAGCTTGTTGTCATGGGTGTGTCTGTGTTGATGTGTCTGTGTGTGTGTTGGTGTGTGTTTGTTTATGTATGTGTATGTGTACCAATATGTGTGTGTGTGTGTGTTCCTTCTACCTGAGGATGTGGGGTCTTCAGAGAAGTCAGGCATCTCCTCTGGTGGGTCTCCATAAAAGGAGTTAAACTTGTGACTGGAGACTGCTGCCAGTACGGCTCCCTGAGACAGACACAGACAGTTAGATAAACCATCCTCCATTTTAGCACCAAACGTTCCAAAACAATAACACTCCTATTGTCATTCCAACTAGAAAAGGAAAGTAGAATTTGGGGACCTTGAGCTTTCTCCTGGCGTTGAACTTCCTCAGCTGTTCCACCGTCTCTAGCAGGTGGATCTTATAGGCATACCGGTCTCTCTCCTGATCAACACACACACACACACACACACACACACACACACACACACACACACACACACACACACACACACACACACACACACACACACACACACACACACACACACACACACACACACACACACACACACACACACACTTTACTAGCCTTTCACTAGCCCAAGAAGTCATTATGTGTGTGTATCTACATTGATCCAGGGGTGGTTGAAGAAAGTGTGTTTTTGTGTGTGTGTGTATATATATATAGATATATATATGTGTATGTATACCTTGAGCCAGGGGTGGTTGAGTGCCTCGTAGACAGTGATTCTCTCTGCAGGGTCGAGCATGAGCATCCGTCTCACCAGGTCCTTAGCACTCTCTGAGATATGTCCCCAATGCCTGGGGTTCAGCTGGAGACACACACACACACACACACACAGACAGACATAGACAGACATAGACAGACAAAGAGAGAGAAAGAAGCACACACGGATGCTTTCAGGATAAGGCTACTAATACCATACTGTAGGTACACTGAGTTATTGGCGTTTTGTAAATCAACTACTACCTTGTATTTTCCCCTGCAGATGGCTTCGAACAGGCGTTCCTTGGTACCGTAGAACGGCAGGCAGCCAGACAGCAGGATGAACAGGATGACTCCACAGCCCCACACATCTACAGGCTTACCATACGGTTCCCTCTTCACCACCTCTGGGGCCATGAAATGGGGCGTGCCTACACGACCTGGGAGGGGAGAGAGAGAAATACAATATGTATCTATGCATGGATGGATGTTTGTTGGTCTGTATGTATTTTTATTTTATTTATTTAACCTTTATTTAACTAGGCAAGTCAGTTAAGAACAAATTCTTATTTACAACGATGGCCTACCCCAGCCAAACCCTAACCCGGACGATGCTGGGCCAATTGTGCGCCGCCCTATGGGACTCCCAATCACGGCCGGTTGGGATACATACCGGAATTGAACCAGGGTCTGTAGTGACAACTCTAGTACTGAGATGCAGTGCCTTAGACAGCTGCGCCACTCAGGAGATACATACATGTATGTATGTAAGTATGTATGTATGTACTGTACCAGTCAAAAATTTGGTTACACCTACTCATTCACAGGTTTTTCTTATATTTTTCTTATATTTTTTAAATATATTTTCTACATTGTCGAATAATAGTGAAGACAAATACAAATATATTTTACTTTTGAGATGCTTCAAAGTAGCCACCCTTTGCCTTGATGACAGCTTTGCACACTCTTGGCATTCTCTCAACCAGCTTCATGAGGTAGTCAACTGGAATGCATTTCAATTAACAGGTGTGCCTTGTTAAAAGTTAATTTGTGGAATTTCTTTCCTTCTTAATGCGTTTGAGCCAATCAGTTGTGTTGTGACAAGGTAGGGGTGGTATACAGAAGATAGCCCTATTTGGTAAAAGACCAAGTCCATATTATGGCAAGAACAGCTCAAATAAACAAAGAGAAACAACAGTCCATTAATACTTTAAGACCTGAAGGTCAGTCAAAAGGCAGTCGCAAAAACCATCAAGCGCTGTGATGAAACTGGCTCTCATGAGGACCGCCACAGGAAAGGAAGACCCAGAGTTACCTCTGCTGCAGAGGATAAGTTCATTAGTTACCAGCTCAGAAATTACAGCCCAAATAAATGCTTCACAGAGTTCAAGTAAAAGACACATCTTGTAACGGCTGTCAATGTCGTTCTCCTCCTCAGACGAGGAGGAGCATGGATCGGACCAAGATGCGGAGTAGGAGGTATTCATGATTTTAATGGCAAACCAACAAACACTACAAATTTAACAAAACAACAAACGTGACTAACCTGCAACAGTCCTGTGTGGCCCAAACGCTGACACAGGAAACAAACACCCACAAAACACCAGTGAAACCCTGGCTGCCTTAGTATGACTCTCAATCAGAGACAAACGATACACACCTGTCTCTAATTGAGAATCATACCAGGCCGAACACAAAACCCAACATAGAAATAGAAAACATAGACTGCCCACCCAACACTCACGCCCTGACCAATAAAGACATACAAAACAAGAGAAAACAGGTCAGGAACGTGACATAACCCCCTCCTTAAGGTGCGAACTCCGGGCGCACCAGCACAAAGTCTAGGGGAGGGTCTGGGTGGGCATCTGACCACGGTGGTGGCTCAGGCTCTGGGCGAGGTCCCCACCCCACCATAGTCACTCCCCGCTTCCGTATCCCCCTCCCAATGACCACCCTCCAACTCAACCCACCTAAATGAAGGGGCAGCATCGGGATAAGGGCCAGCACCGGGATAAGGGGCAGCAGCTCCGGGATAAGGGGCAGCAGCTCCGGGATAAGGGGGAGCAGCTCCGGGATAAGGGGCAGCAGCTCCGGGATAAGGGGCAGCAGCTCCGGGATAAGGGGCAGCAGCTCCGGGATAAGGGGCAGCAGCTCCGGGATAAGGGGCAGCAGCTCCGGACTGAGTGGCAGCTCATGACTGTAGGGCAGCTCATGACTGGAGGGCAGCTCATGACTGGAGGGCAGCTCATGACTGGAGGGCAGCTCATGACTGGAGGGCAGCTCATGACTGGAGGGCAGCTCATGACTGTAGGGCAGCTCATGACCGTAGGGCAGCTCATGACCGTAGGGCAGCTCATGACTGTCTGGCGTCTCTGGCAGCTCCTGACTGGCTGGCGTCTCTGGCAGCTCCTGACTGGCTGGCGTCTCTGGCAGCTCCTGACTGGCTGGCGTCTCTGGCGGCTCCTGACTGGCTGGCGTCTCTGGCGGCTCCTGACTGGCTGGCGTCTCTGGCGGCTCCTGACTGGCTGGCGTCTCTGGCGGCTCCTGACTGGCTGGCGTCTCTGGCGGCTCCTGACTGGCTGGCGTCTCTGGCGGCTCCTGACTGGCTGGCGTCTCTGGCGGCTCCTGACTGGCTGGCGGCTCTGGCGGCTCCTGACTGGCTGGCGGCTCTGGCGGCTCCTGACTGGCTGGCGGCTCTGGCGGCTCCTGACTGACGGACGGCTCTAGCGGCTCCTGACTGACGGGCGGCTCTAGCGGCTCCTGACTGACGGGCGGCTCTAACGGCTCGGGACAGACGGGCGGCTCTAACGGCTCGTGGCAGACGGACGGCTCAGATGGCGCTGGGCAGACGGATGGCTCAGACGGCGCTGGGCAGACGGATGGCTCAGACGGCGCTGGGCAGACGGATGGCTCAGACGGCGCTGGGCAGACAGATGGCTCAGACGGCGTTGGGCAGACAGATGGCTCAGACGGCGTTGGGCAGACAGATGGCTCAGACGGCGTTGGGCAGACAGATGGCTCAGACGGCGTTGGGCAGACAGATGGCTCAGACGGCGTTGGGCAGACAGATGGCTCAGACGGCGTTGGGCAGACAGATGGCTCAGACGGCGTTGGGCAGACAGATGGCTCAGACGGCGTTGGGCAGACAGATGGCTCAGACGGCGTTGGGCAGACAGATGGCTCAGACGGCGTTGGGCAGACAGATGGCTCAGACGGCGTTGGGCAGACAGATGGCTCAGACGGCGTTGGGCAGACGGATGGCTCAGACGGCGTTGGGCAGACGGATGGCTCAGACGGCGCTGGGCAGCCGGGCAGTTCAGGCACCGCTGGGCAGACGGGCAGTTCAGGCACCGCTGGGCAGACGGGCAGTTCAGGCACCGCTGGGCAGACGGCAGACTCTGGCCGGCTGAGACGCCCAATAGGCCTGATGCGTGGTGCCGGAACTGGAGGTACCGGGCTGAGGGCACGCACCTCAGGGCGAGTGCGGGGAGGAGGAACAGGGCTCTGGAGATGCACTGGAAGCCTGGTGCGTGGTGTAGGCACTGGTGGTACTGGGCTGGGGCGGGAAGGTGGCGCCGGATATGCCGGACCGTGAAGGAGGACACGCGCTCTTGAGCACCGAGCCTCTCCAACCTTACCAGGTTGAATGGTCCCCGTAGCCCTGCCAGTGCGGCGAGGTGGAATAGCCCGCACTGGGCTATGCAGGCGAACCGGGGACACCACCTGTAAGGCTGGTGCCATGTACGCCGGCCCGAGGAGACGTACTGGAGGCCAGATACGTTGGGCCGGCTTCATGACATCCGGCTCGATGCCCAACCTAGCCCTCCCAGTGCGGCAAGGTGGAATAGCCCGCACTGGGCTAAGCACGCGTACTGGGGACACCGTGCGCTTTACCGCATAACACGGTGTCTGACCAGTACGACGCCCTCTCACTCCACGGTAAGCCCGGGGAGTTGGCTCAGGTAACCAACCCGGCTTCGCCACACTCCCCTTTAGTCACCCCCCAAGAAATTTTTGGGTGAGCCTCTCGGGCTTCCAGCCTCTCTTACGTGCTGCCTCCTCATACCAGCGCTCCTGGGCTGTGGCTGCCTCCTTCTCCTCCCGAGAGCGGCGATTCTCTCCCACCTTAGCCCAGGGTCCTTCTCCGTTGAGTATTTGCTCCCATGTCCATTCCTCTTCTCTCCATTGCTTTTGTTCTTGCCGTCCTTCTCCAATCCGCTTGGTCCTGGTTTGGTGGGTGTTTCTGTAACGGCTGTCAATGTCGTTCTCCTCCTCAGACGAGGAGGAGCATGGATCGGACCAAGATGCGGAGTAGGAGGTATTCATGATTTTAATGGCAAACCAACAAACACTACAAATTTAACAAAACAACAAACGTGACTAACCTGCAACAGTCCTGTGTGGCCCAAACGCTGACACAGGAAACAAACACCCACAAAACACCAGTGAAACCCTGGCTGCCTTAGTATGACTCTCAATCAGAGACAAACGATACACACCTGTCTCTAATTGAGAATCATACCAGGCCGAACACAAAACCCAACATAGAAATAGAAAACATAGACTGCCCACCCAACACTCACGCCCTGACCAATAAAGACATACAAAACAAGAGAAAACAGGTCAGGAACGTGACACATCTCAACATCAACTGTTCAGAGGAGACTATGTGAATCAGGCCTTCATGGTCGAATTGCTACAAAGAAACCACTACTACAGGACACAAAAAAGAAAGAGAGACTTGCTTGCACCAAGAAACACGAGCAATGGACATTAGACCGGTGAAAATATGTCCTTTGGTCTGATGAGTCCAAATGTGAGATTTTTGGTTCCAACCGCCATGTCTTTGTGAGACGCAGAGTAGGTGAACGGATGATCTCCGCATGTGTGGTTCTCACCGTGAAGCATGGAGGAGGAGGTGTGATGGTGTGGGGATGCTTTGCTGGTGAGACTGTCAGTGATTTATTTAGAATTCAAGGCACACTTACTCAGCATGGCTACCACAGTATTCTGTAGCGATATGCCATCCCATCTGGTTTGCGCTTAGTGGGACTATCATTTGTTTTTCAACAGGACAATGACTCACCACACCTCCAGGCTGTGTAAGGGCTATTTGACCAAGAAGGAGAGTGATGGAGTGCTGCATCAGATGACCTGGCCTCCACAATCACCCGACCTCAACCCAATTGAGATGGTTTGGGATGAGTTGGACCGCAGAGTGAAGGAAAAGCAGCCAACAAGTTCTCAGCATATGTGGGAACTCCTTCAAGACTATTGGAAAAGCATTCCAGGTGGAGCTGGTTGTGAGAATGCCAAGAGTGTGCAAAGCTTGAAGAATCTAAAATATACATTTTGATTTGTTAAATACTTTATTTGGTTACTACATGATTCCATATGTGTTATTTCATAGTTTTGATGTCTTCACTATTATTCTAGAATTTAGAAAATAGTAAAAAAGAAAAATCTTTGAATGAATAGGTGTTCTAAATCTTTTGACTGGTCGTGTATGTATGTATGTTGTTATGTACTGTATGTATGGATGTATGTTGTTATGTACTGTATGTATGTTGTTATGTACTGTATGTATGTATGGATGTATGTTGTTATGTACTGTGTGTATGTATGTATGTATGTTGTTATGTACTGTGTGTATGTATGGATGTATGTTGTTATGTACTGTATGTACAGTGGGGCAAAAAAATATTTAGTCAGCCACCAATTGTGCAAGTTCTCCCACTTAAAAAGATGAGAGAGGCCTGTAATTTTCATCATAGGTACACTTCAACTATGACAGACAAAATGACAAAATGAGAAAATCACATTGTAGGATTTTTAATGAATTTATTTGCAAATTATGGTGGAAAATAAGTATTTGGTCACCTACAAACAAGCAAGATTTCTGGCTCTCACAGACCTGTAACTTCTTCTTTAAGAGGCTCCCCTGTCCACTCGTTACCTGTATTAATGGCACCTGTTTGAACTTGTTATCAGTATAAAAGACATCTGTCCACAACCTCAAACAGTCACACTCCAAACTCCACTATGGCCAAGATCAAAGAGCTGTCAAAGGACACCAGAAACAAAATTGTAGACCTGCACCAGGCTGGGAAGACTGAATCTGCAATAGGTAAGCAGCTTGGTTTGAAGAAATCAACTGTGGGAGCAATTATTAGGAAATGTAAGACATACAAGACCACTGATAATCTCCCTCGATCTGGGGCTCCACGCAAGATCTCACCCTGTGGGGTCAAAATGATCACAAGAACGGTGAGCAAAAATCCCAGAACCACACGGGGGGACCTAGTGAATGACCTGCAGAGAGCTGGTACCAAAGTAACAAAGCCTACCATCAGCAAGGGCATTGAAGATGAAACGTGGCTGGGTCTTTCAGCATGACAATGATCCCAAACACACCGCCCGGGCAACGAAGGAGTGGCTTCGTAAGAAGCATTTCAAGGTCCTGGAGTGGCCTAGCCAGTCTCCAGATCTCAACCCCATAGAAAATCTTTGAAGGGAGTTGAAAGGCCGTGTTGCCCAGCAACAGCCCCAAAACATCACTGCTCTAGAGGAGATCTGCATGGAGGAATGGGCCAAAATACCAGCAACAGTGTGTGAAAAACTTGTGAAGACTTACAGAAAACGTTTGACCTCTGTCATTGCCAACAAAGGGTATATAACAAAGTATTGAGATAAACTTTTGTTATTGACCAAATACATATTTGCCACCATAATTTGCAAATAAATTCATTAAAAATCCTACAATGTGATTTTCTGGATTTGTTTTTCTCATTTTGTCTGTCATAGTTGAAGTGTACCTATGATGAAAATTACAGGCCTCTCTCATCTTTTTAAGTGGGAGAACATGCACAATTGGTGGCTGACTAAATACTTTTTTGCCCCACTGTATGTATGGATGTATGTTGTTATGTACTGTATGTATGTATGGATGTATGTATGTTGTTATGTACTGTATGTATGTATGGATGTATGTTGTTATGTACTGTATGTATGTATGGATGTATGTTGTTATGTACTGTATGTATGTATGTATGTATGTATGTTGTTATGTACTGTCACGTGTGCTCCCTCTCCGGCCTCTAGGTCACCAGGCTGCTTGTTATGGCGCACACCTGTCACCATCGTTACACTCACCTGGACTCTTTCAATTCCCTGATTACCTTCCCTATATATATCACTCCCTTTGGTTCCTTCCCCAGGCATCATTGTTTCTGTTTCTGTGTCATGTCTCTGTGCTGTTAGTGGTTTCTTGTTTTGTATTATGTTACGTTTATTTATTAAAACACTCACTCCCTGAACTTGCTTCCCAACTCTCAGCGCACATCGTTCCATGTACTGTATGTATGGATGTTTGTTGTTATGTATGTTTGTAGTTATGTACTGTATGTATTTTTGTATTCATTTGTATATGTTTTATTGTCACATACACCGGATAGGTGCAGAATTCCTCACAATCAAATGCCGACCGCATTATTTACCAAGAGAATTCACTTCGATCATAATCACAGTCGTGTATGTTCCCCCCCAAGCAGACATCGACGGCCCTCAAATAACTTAATTTGACTATGTAAACTGGAAACCACATATCCTGAGGCTGCATTTATTGTAGCTGGGGATTTTAACAAGGCTAATCTGAAAACAAGGCTCCCTAAATTTTATCAGCATATCGATTGCGCGACCCGGGCTGGCAAAACCCTGGATCATTGTTATTCTAACTTCCGCGACGCATATAAGGCCTTCCCCCACCCTCCTTTCGGAAAAGCTGACCACGACTCCATTTTGTTGCTCCCAGCCTATAGACAGAAACTAAAACAGGAAGCACCCGTGCTCAGGTCTGTTCAACGCTGGTCCGACCAATCGGATTCCACGCTTCAAGATTGCTTCGATCACATGGACTGGGATATGTTCCGCATAGCATCGAACAACAACATTGATGAATACGCTGATTCGTTGAGCGAGTTTAATAGCAAGTGCATCGGTGATGTTGTAACCCACAGCGTCTGTTAAAACATTCCCCAACCAGAAATCGTGGATTGATGGCAGCATTCGCGCAAACTGAAAGCGCGAACCACTGCTTTAATCAGGGCAAGGTGACCAGAAACATGACCGAATACAAACAGTGTAGCTATTCCCTCCGCAAGGCAATCAAGCAAGCTAAGCGTCAGTATAGAGACAAAGTAGAGTCGCAATTCAACGGCTCAGACACGAGATGTATGTGGCAGGGTCTACAGTCAATCTAGGACTACAAAAGAAAAACCAGCCCCGTCGCGGACCACGATGTCTTGCTCCCAGACAAACTAAACAGCTTCTTTGCTCGCTTTGAGGACAATTCAGTGCCACTGACACGGCCCGCTACCAAAACCTGCAGACTCTCCTTCACTGCAGCCAACGTGAGTAAAACATTTAAACGTGTTAACCCTCGCAAGGCTGCAGGCCCAGACGGCATCCCCAACCACGTCCTCAGAGCATTCGCAGACCAGCTGGCTGGTGTGTTTACGTACATATTCAATCAATCCTTATCCCAGTCTGCTGTTACCACATGCTTCAAGAGGGCCACCATTGTTCCTGCTCCCAAGAAAGCCAAGGTAACTGAGCTAAATGACTACCGCCCCGTAGCACTCACTTCCGTCATCATGAAGTGCTTTGAGAGACTAGTCAAGGACCATATCACCTCCACCCTACCTGACAACCTAGACCCACTCCAATTTGCTTACCACCCCAATAGGTCCACAGATGACGCAATCGCAATCACACTGCACACTGCCCTAACCCATCTGGACAAGAGGAATACCTATGTAAGAATGCTGTTCATCGACTACAGCTCAGCATTTAACACCATAGTACCCTCCAAATTCGTCATTAAGCTCGAGACCCTGGGTCTCGACCCCACCCTGTGCAACTGGGTCCTGGACTTCCTGACGAGCCACCCCCAGGTGGTGAGGGTAGGTAACAACATCTCCACCCCGCTGATCCTAAACACTGGGGCCCCACAAGGGTGCGTTCTCAGCCCTCTCCTGTACTCCCTGTTCACCCATGACTGCGTGGCCATGCACGCCTCCAACTCAATCATCAAGTTTGCAGACGACACTACAGTGGTAGGCTTGATTACCAACAACGACGAGACGGCCTACAGGGAGGAGGGGAGGGCCCTCGGAGTGTGGTGTCAGGAAAATAACCTCACACTCAATGTCAACAAAACAAAGGAGATGATCGTGGACTTCAGGAAACAGCAGAGGGAGCAGCCCCCTATCCACATCGACGGGACAGTAGTGAAGAGGGTGGAAAGTTGAAAGGGTCCACCCATACAGACAGCGTTGTGAAGAAGGCGCAGCAGCGCCTCTTCAACCTCAGGAGGCTGAAGAAATTTGGCTTGTCACCAAAAACAAACTTTTACAGATGCACAATCGAGAGCATCCTGTCGGGCTGTATCACCGCCTGGTACGGCAACTTCTCCGCCCATAACCGTAAGGCTCTACAGAGGGTAGTGAGGTCTGCACAACGCATCACCGGGGGCGAACTCCCTGCCCTCCAGGACACCTACACCACCCGATGTCACAGGAAGGCCAAAAAGATCATCAAGGACAACAACCACCTGAGCCACTGCCTGTTCACCCCGCTATCATCCAGAAGGCGAGGTTAGTAAAGGTGCATCAAAGCGGGGACCGAGAGACTGAAAAACAGCTTCTATCTCAAGGCCCTCAGACTGTTAAACAGCCATCACTAACTTTGAGTGGCTGCTGCCAACATACTGACTCAACTCTAGCCACTTTAATAATGGAAAAAGTGATGAAATAAATGTATCACTAGCCACTTTTAACAATGCCACTTTGTATAATGTTTACATACCCTACATTACTCATCTCATATGTATATACTGTACTCTATACCATCTACTGCATCTTGCCTATGCCGTTCGGTCATCACTCATTCATATATCTTTATGTACATATTCTTATTCATTCCTTTACACTTGTGTGTGTATAAGGTAGTTGTTGTGAAATTGTTAGGTTAGATTACTTGTTAGATATTACTGCATGGTCGGAACTAGAAGCACAAGCATTTCGCTACACTCGCATTAACATCTGCTAACCACGTGTATGTGACAAATACATTTTTATTTTATTTTATTTTGAAATGTATTGTTTTACAGGGTCAGCCATAGTGGTACGGCGCTTCTGGAGCAAATTAGAGTTAAGTGCTTTGCTCAAGGACACATCGGGTATTCAAACCAGTGACCTTTCAGTTACTGGTTCAACACTCTCACATTCAAGTTAAAACACATACGGAACTGTTTCAGATGAACAACAGAGTCGTGGTTAGTAAGAGGAAGTTGGATTGTTGGGTCACCTAGTCAAACCATTGTATGAAGAAAGCTTATATATGTCATTGATATGAGTAATGCATTACAGGGATGAAGATACATTTCTAGTTCTTCCTGGGTCAGTGTGAATGGATAGCACTGTGGAGCACAGTGTGTATGTTTATCTTGGCTGCTGTTAAAACACTCATTTAAAGGTGATGGTAACTTAACAATTCATTCCTACAGCTGGTACATGTGGCAAAGACATTGAAGAGATAGTTCACCCCAAAGTTTGTCCGATTAGATGGTGCCAATATTTCCCATTTATTTGGTTCTATTATTAATGAACCCATGAAGGCCCAGATTCTCTCTGTCCTATGTCTGAAATGTTTGTACAAACAGCAGAAAAAATATGAAAAGTACAAGTTAGCAAGTACAGATTACGTTGATAAAAGTTGTAGCATTCCTGTTTTTGAGATAGCAGAGTGAGAAGTGAGAAGCTATGTTACACACTAGCATAACAACTGACCATGCATTCTAAATTGTATACTAGTGTGGATATTGGAACATACAGGTGTGAGATCTTGAGCCAGTTTGCAACAGCAGGAAAATAGTCCTGCACCCAGAGGAAATGTAAATGATTATGTGGATTGTAATTAATGGACATTTTTGTAGGGGTTGGTACATTGCTTGTAAGGGAAAATCAAGTCTGAAATTTCAAGGTTGAAATTACAAACGTAAGCCTTTTTAAACCTCAAATACACTACAAGTTTTACATTTCCTGCATTGCACAAAAGTTATCTTCCATCAGGGTAATCAAAGTAAGATCCTACATCTGTAAACACGATATAGCCTCTTTTACAATATCCACACTAGCATACCATTTAGAAGACATGGCGCCAGTACATTCTTCTTCATTCCATGTGGTATGCTAGTGTGGATCTTGGACAGAGCCTGACAGCCAGACATTTCCAGCATGCATGGCGTTGCTTACCTCCAGCCACCAGTCCTGACTCTCCCAGTTGGATGGCCACGCCAAACCCTCCCAGCTTCACTGGAGCACTGTTTTCTTTAGATGCCAGGAGGACACAGTGGGGCTGGATGATGGGGGGGGGGGGGGGGGGGGGGGAGAGCGAGAGAGCGAGAGAGAGAACATGTATAATTTATTTTACAGAATACAGTAGTTAGTACAATATACAGTATACAGTGCTTTCGGAAAGTATTCAGACCCCTTCCCTTTTTCCACATTTTGTTACTTTACAGCCTTATTCTAAAATTGATGAAATAAAATAAAAATCCTCATCAATCTACGCACAATACCGCATAATGATAAAGCAAAAACAGGTTTTAGAAATGTTTGCAAATGTATTACATAAGTATTCAGACCCTTTGCTATTAGACTCAAAATTGCATTCAGGTGCATCCTGTTTCCATTGATCATCCTTGAGGTGTTTCTACAACTTGATAGGAGTCCACCTGTGGTAAATTCAATTGATAAGACATGATTTTGAAAGGCACACACCTGTCTATAAGGTCCCACAGTTGACAATGCATGTCCGAGCAAAAACCAAACTATGAGGTCGAAGGAATTGTCCGTAGAGCGCCGAGACAGGATTGTGTCGAGACACAGATCTGGGGAAGGGTACCTACCAAAAAATGTCTGCAGCATTGAAGGTCCCCAAGAACACAGTGGCCTCCATCATTCTTAAATGGAAGAAGTTTCGAACCACCAAGACTCCTAGAGCTGGCCGCCCGGCCAAACTGAGCAATCGGGGGAGACCAAGAACCAGATGTTCACTCTGACAGAGTTCCTCTGTGGAGATGGGAGAACCTTCCAGAAGGACCATCTCTGCAGCACTCCACCAATCAGGCCTTTATGGTTGAGTGGCCAGACGGAAGCCACTCCTCAGTAAAAGACACATGAAAGCCTGCTTGGAGTTTGCCAAAAGGCACGTAAAGGACTCTAAGACCATGAGAAACAAGATAAATAACTAGTCTGATGAAACCAAGATTGAACTCTTTGGCCTGAACGCCAAGCATCACGTCTGGAGGAAACCTGGCACCATCCCAACGGTGAAGAATGGTGGTGGCAGCATCATGTTGTGGGGATGTTTTTCAGCGGCAGGGACTGGGAGACTAGTTAGGATCAAGGGAAAGATGAACGGAGCAAAGTACAAATAGATCCTTGATGAAAACCTGCTCCAGAGCGCTCAGGACCTCAGACAGGACCTCATGGGGCGAAAGGTTCACCTTCCAACAGGACAACAACTCTAAGCACACAGTCAAGACAATGCAGGAGTGGCTTCAGGACAAGATTCTGAATGTCCTTGAGTGGCCCAGCCAGAGCCCGGACTTGAACACGATCGAACATCTCTGGAGAGACCTGAAAATAGCTGTGCAGTGACGCTCCCCTGACAGAGCTTGAGAGGATCTGCAGAGAATAATGGGAGAAATTCCCCAAATACAGGTGTGCCAAGCTTGTAGCGTCATACCCAAGAAGACTCAAGGCTGTAATCGCTGCCAAAGGTGCTTTAACAAAGCACTGACTAAAGGGTCTGCATACTTATGCATACTTATGTAAATGTGATTTTTCTGTTAATTTTTTAAAACATTTGCATACATTTCATTTTTCTTTTTTGCATTGTCATTATGGGGTATTGTGTGTTGATTGTTGAGGAAAAAAAACAATTGAATCCATCTTAGAATAATGCTGTAACGTTACAAAATGTGGAAAAAGTCAAGGGGTCTGAATACTTTATGAATGCACTGTATAACCTAACATTTGTATCACAACTACAGTTGCATAAATAACTCTAAATGAAGCATATAGGAGGACCTGATTCTTTGTTAACCGCTCAACACAGAATAGCCGCATGTGCGCATTCCCTCAGAAAACATTTTGGAAAAATATCCTTTCTATTTTACTCAGCTATGTTCAGTTGTATTCGTCATACTATAAAATAAAATAATGCCACAGAATTCTAAGCAATTATTGTCTGCTAAATTAACTAGCGTAGCCCACAGCCATATGGCATAGTCCGATCAGGGCCTAACATAAGGACAACTCAGAATATGTTATTCTGTTCCTGAGAAATAGGCTACATCAAATCAAACTTTATTTGTCACATGCGTCGAACATAACAAGTGTAGTCCTTACAGTGAAATGCTTACTTACAAGCCCTTAACCAACAATGCAGTTCAAGAAAGAGTTAAGAAAATATTTACCGAATAAACAAAAGTAAAAAATAATAAAAAGTAACACAATAAAATAACAATAACGAGGCTATATACAGGGATGAACCGGTACCGAGTCAATGTGCGGGGGTACAGATTAGTCGAAGTAATTTGTACATGTAGGTAGGGGTAAAGTGACTACGCATAGATAATAAAAAGCGAGTAGCAACAGTGTAAAAACAAATGGGGGGGGGGGTGTCAATAGACTGGGTGGCCATTTGATTAATTGTTCAGCTGTCTTATGGCTTGGGGGTAGAAGCTGTTAAGGAGCCTTTTGGTCCTAGACTTGGCGCTCCGGTACCGCTTGCCGTGTGGTAGCAGAGAGAACAGTCTATGACTTGGGTAACTGGAGTCTATGACAATTTTTTGGGCTTTCCTCTGACATTTTCTTCATATCATGTTTCTTTAGACCTGTCTAAAATAACGATTGTGTAGGCTATATTAAATAGATTTTTTAGACTTTTTAAAATGTAGATGTTCTAAAGGTCCACATCAGTGGCTTGTAAGCTACGTGTGGTAGCTAGGAGATGCAAACTGTGTTTATGTTCATTAACGGTCAATTAGCGTAAGTCCGCTACAGCCCTAGCCATTAGCCCTAGACCGCTACAGCCCTAGCCATTAGCCCTAGACCACTACAGCCCTAGTCATTAGCCCTAGACCACCACAGCCCTAGTCATTAGCCCTAGACCACTACAGCCCTAGCCATTAGCCCTAGACCACTACAGCCTTAGCCATTAGCCCTAGACCGCCACAGCCCTAGCCATTAGCCCTAGACCGCCACAGCCCTAGCCATTAGCCCTAGACCGCCACAGCCATTAAAACATCATTAAAGAAACCTATACATTGAAGACAGTGCTGCTTTCACTACCAGATGTTTGAAGACTCGCTCCAATGAAGCACCCACACATACGTTTCAATCTGTTAACAAGAGTTGCACATGACAGTCTTGTAATATTCTCATACAAGGACAAGGACAACGCAACACAAACTCATGTCTCATTTTCAACACAGACACAAAGTAACTTTTGTCTCTATTTAGTATTCAATTTTTTTGTTTTTCTCAAAATGGTGGGTTGGACCAAGGGTTAGGTTACGGCTAGTTCTCCTGGGTGGTAGATTAAAACTGGGCTGATGCTTGAACCATAGTGGCTACTAAAACATTGTTTCGATAACCTAGAAGGTCTCAATGAAATTAGAAAGGCTGTAGGTGGGACACAGCACAAAAACGATCTGCAATCGCGGTTATATATAACTAATATGCATACTTCAGGTATGCTGTATAATTAGTGTATAATGTCTGTTGGTGGTTGCTCTAGCATGTGTAATCAACAGTGGGCTGGGACCTACGTATCTCCCCCTCATCAGATTCTGCACTTGAACGTTTCACAGCTTTCGAGACTAGAGCACAGCTGAAGGCTGTTAATAGCTAGAGGCAAAGCAGAGGAGAGGAAAGAGAGAGTGGGAGAACAGCAGATACTGTGGGTTCTAAAGAAGAGAACCTAAAGAACTGGAACCTTCGACTATAGCCATCTATTTGGAACAGCTCCAATTTTCTAAGAAAGAGGGAGAAAAAGCTAGAGCAAAACAGACTGGATTAAGAAAAGAAAAGACAGACTGGATTAAGAAAATAAACAACAGACTGGATTAAGAAAATAAAAGACAGACTGGATTAAGAAAAGAAAAGACAGACTGGATTAAGAAAATAAAAGACAGACTGGATTAAGAAAAGAAAAGACAGACTGGATTAAGAAAATAAAAGACAGACTGGATTAAGAAAATAAAAGACAGACTGGATTAAGAAAAGAAAAGACAGACTGGATTAAGAAAAGAAAAGACAGACTGGATTAAGAAAAGAAAAGACAGACTGGATTAAGAAAAGAAAAGACAGACTGGATTAAGAAAAGAAAAGACAGACTGGATTAAGAAAAGAAAAGACAGACTGGATTAAGAAAATAAACGACAGACTGGATTAAGAAAATAAAGTTGAATTATTAATCTCTGAGAGAGAGAAAGAGATATTTTGCCACAAAGCACATTCACAAAGAGAGAAGAGAAACAACATTTCAAATGGACACAATTCACACGGTCAGTACTGTGTGGATTGAATGAAAAGCTGTTGCCAGATTTAAAGGGTAAGGCAAAATCACCTTCTTTACTGGATTGAGAGATTGTGTTGTGAATTATTGTGTTGCCATTCTTATTTCAAACCAAACCCATTGTTTCTTTGATTACGTCAATTCCAAATGACATTCTCACAGTGTAAAGAGCAAGTTCTTTCCTTTTACTGGATAGAGCCCAAAGTAATGGACCTACACTGCTACAAAATACCAATCACAATATTTTCCAACCATTTCAAGGTTTAACTGGCGGGTCTCTGAAGTATTTTGCAAGGGGATAAAGTTTTGTTGAATTAAAGACATACTCCGTATTTTTTAAACCTCCCGCTTTGGGCTGGATGTGTCAATGTGTAGTTGATACATGCATAATCTATGAGCAGAATTACTGTTTTACCTCAATTAGCCACTTGAGAATTCAAGTAAAAATCTATGTTATTCCCCTCGTCCCCTCGTCCCCCCCTTGTTGTCTTATAGGCCCGGTAGTGTAGTCAGTAGTGGTCAGTCAGCTGGGCAGTGTGTGCTCAGTGCCCGAGTGATGTATAATGAATGATTAGTGGATTAGGTGCTGATCTGGACCTAAATCGCCCAGTTTGGCCTCCTGCCATCAAAACAGACCAGCACTAATGAGAGCAAAGAACTTTCCCAAGAGATCTATCTGGAAGAACCAAGAAACACATTCACTTAATCCTGGATCGAGTTACAACAACACACAACTGCTTCCCAGTCGCCTAGCCAAAAACCCCAGTCAGGCTGACTTTTGTTTGATTTAAGGAGGTAGACAATGTTTCTGGCTGAAACTTTATTTTTCTTCACTTTGTCCTGCAGGACTGAGAACTGAAGAGTGAAACCGACATCATGATGAACATCTTCCCCATCTTCCAACGTCACTGCCTTTCCCCTTTCCAACTCCTCCCACCCACTCGTCACCACGGAGAAAACCTTCACGACTCTCTTGCCCATGATCCCTGACCCCAGGGAACACTGTCACCTTGACGACAGCTCCCTCCGGATCCCTCTAGCTGTCCTTTACTCAGTCCTCTTCGTCTTGGTCTTGACCGGCAACATCCTGGCTCTCTGGGTCTTTCTATATGTCCACTCCAAAAATAACTCTGTCAGAGTGTCCCTCATCAACGTAGCTTTAGCCGACCTGCTACTGGTCATCTGTCTTCCATTCAGAGTGCTCTACCACAGTAAAGCAAACCGCTGGGAGCTGGGCCCCACCCTCTGTAAGGTAGTGGGGAACCTCTTCTATATGAACATGTACATCAGTATCACCTTATTAGGGTTGATCAGTGTGGATCGCTATCTGAAGATCCAGCGTCACGCCGGGGGCCAGTACCGCCTCAAGGCCACCAGATGGAGCTCTGCCATCTGTGGGACGATCTGGGCCCTGGCCCTTGCCTCCGTCATACCCATGATTCTCCTCTCAGAGGGCAACGAGGAGTCTGATCAAGTGGGTTTAATTTTTCATGTTTAAAAAATATAATCCTTATTTTTCAAGTTGAACTTTGTTGATATTCTTTATTTCAGTAGTTCCCAGATTTTGAACAATTACACTAATAATTATTTTATTTTCGACGAATCCCCCAGGTGTTTCCAGTATAAACAGCGTTAGCGTGCGAAGGGGAAGGCCTACTTCAACCTCTTCCTGGTTGCCACGTTCTGGCTCGTGTTCGTCTGCCTTGTGGTGTCTTATGGGAAAATCGGCCTCAATTTGCTGAGGTTGTCGAGAGAGAAACCGGACTTCCCCAACGCACCCCGCTACATCCGCACCGCCAGGAAGTCGTTCTTCGTCCTCTTCCTGTTTACCGTCTGCTTCGTCCCTTATCACATGGTCCTTATCACAAAGCCAATGAAGTGATGTTGCTACTCTCAGCCCTCAACAGTTACTTGGACCCTGTGATGTAACTTCCTGTTATCGGCATCTGTGAGGAAAGAGACCCTCCGATTGATCAATAACGTGTGCCAACTGAGAGACCCGGAGTCCAGTGTGGATAGAGGGAGGAGCCTCGGGGAGCAGCCAACTATTAGTTTCATCAGTAATCCGAGGAGTAAAATAACTGTCCAGCCCTGCCTTTAAGTGACAGAATTGTTTTTAGAGATTAAAAGGTTGGGAAACTATATTAACATAAATGTTCATACTATTGGTGTATAGTAAATACTGCAACATTGGTCCACAGTGAAAACCAAAGCATCGATTTGTCATAAATACTTCTTTTTTTTCTTTTCTTTTTTTTACAGTAAATGCATTTACAATAAAGAAAGACTTGTTACATCAGAGAATGAGAATAGTTGACTACAACAAGTAGTACAACAAGTCATATACAGTCAATGAACTAAGTAGACCAGACAAAGCTACTATCGCATTGGTGCCTATGGGAGAGCCAACCCTTAAGAAGACCGGAACTGTGACCATTTTTTCCAATGTTTTTTAGTCATCTTTATAATCCACCATCTTTGGGAGCACCACCCCAAGTTGGTGGCGGGCGGATTGATTAAAGAGAAAACAATACCTTAAAATCATATGTCATTCTTGTGCAATTTATATCTATAGTCTACATTAAGGTTTTTCTTTCATAATTTTAAGCCAGGGATCATCAACTATATTCAGCCACGGGATTATTTTTATTTTTTTCTTGACCAGAGGGTCGGTGGGCCGGAACATATTTAACAATCATTTGTAGACTGCAAATTGAATGCTTGGGAATACTTTGGAAAAGATTTCCAAAATTAAAATCAACTGGAGATGATTTCCTGGTGTCTTTACAGTCTTTTCTGCAAAAAATGTAAATTCCGTTTTTTTAACTTGGGGTGTCAAATAAAACCACCAGAGGGGTCAAATTCGGGAAAACCCTGTTTTAGGCTATCTGGCATTAGTGCGTAAGACTACATTTTAGGGCATAACTGTACACGTGTGCCAATGTAACAGTATAACTTTAAACCGTCCCCTCGCCCCGACACGGGCGCGAACCAGGGACCTTCTGCACACATCAACAACAGTCACCCATGAAGCGTCGTTACCCATCGCTCCACAAAAGCCGCTGCCCTTGCAGAGCAAGGTGCAACACTACTTCTAGGTTTCAGAGCAAGTGATGTAACTGATTGAAATGCTACTAGCGCGTACCCGCTAACTAGCTAGCCATTTCACATCCGTTACACTCACCCCCCTTTCAACCTCCTCCTTTTCCGCAGCAACCAGTGATCCGGGTCACGGCACCAATGTAACAGTATAACTATAAACCGTCCCCTCGCCCCGACACGGGCGCGAACCAGGGACCTTCTGCACACATCAACAACAGTCACCCACGAAGCGTCGTTACCCATCGCTCCACAAAAGCCGCGGCCCTTGCAGAGCAAGGTGCAACACTACTTCTAGGTTTCAGAGCAAGTGACGTAACTGATTGAAATGCTACTAGCGCGTACCCGCTAACTAGCTAGCCATTTCACATCCGTTACACCAAATAGCCTTCACGCCAATCGCAAAATACTTTTGGGAGCGATGCACGGCAGCAAAAACGTCTGAGTTTACTTCAATAAGAGAAAAGCTGCGAAATGGAGAGTTGAAAATAAAGAGAAGAGAGGGCCGGAAAAGTAATGTTTGGGAAAGATTTGATGAAGTGGTAAAAGAGAATGATAGCAGTGCCGCCATGTTATGTGTGATGATTGTAAGGCGCTATATGAATTCGACAGTCACCAAATGGGGACATCAAATAGGCTCGTGGCATGTCAAGGGAACTGTAGCCTACTGTTCAGATGGGTTCAATTGAAACTGAAATCTGGGCACTGACTGTAGGTCTATAACCTCTCACATAGCCATAATATTATATATATACAGAACCAGTCAAAAGTTTGGACACACTTACTCATTTAAGGGTTTGTCTTTTTCTTTATTTTAATTTTTTATAGCGGTCATGATATGAAGGTTTGGCTTGGACAGCTGAAGTCCACAAGCGAAAGGAAAAGGAGGAGAGCACATAGATAGTTGCGAGAATAAATTATATGGTATATACAACGAGCAGGGTGATAATACTGTTTTTATATGGCTGCTATGAAAGTGAACTGGGTTTGTGTGTGATCAAGGGTTTATTCTTTCCGCCGATTCTGTTGAAAAACATTTCTTAAACGGAAGCAAATGGAGATAAAAATTCCAGAATTTGTCCAATAGAAATTCAAATTTTGCAACAGTTGGACAATTTGTAACTTTATTTAACTAGGCAAGTCAGTTAAGAACAAATGATTATTTACAATGACTGTCTACTGGAGAACAGTGAGTTAACTGCCTTGTTCAGGGGCAGAACAACAGATTTGATCCAGCAACCTTTTGGTTGCTAGCCCAACACTCTAACCACTAGGCTACCTGCCGCCCCAAACATGTGTCAGAAGTGGGATGACGATTATTCCCTAGATCGGCTAGATGTAGGCAAGAGTGTGCAAGGTGGTATTGAATGTGTCACTGTCTGTCACCTTGATTCCTCAAAATTCTCGACGTTGTAGCAACCTCATGATGGATATCGGGAAAATTTGAGTACCATGTAGTAGCCTAAACCTATCGCTGTTACATTGAACTGGGTGAATGGAATATGAATGACAGTCATCCAATATGCTGTAATAGAAATAAGGCTCATACATTTTTTAAAATATTTCCCCATCTTAGATGGCACCGACCGCCATTGAGCTACATGTACAGTATCTATAGACAGGTTGACTAGCAAATAGCCTACCAAAATGTTGGAAATTATAAGCAGAAACATAAATCCTGCACCCCATGCCTCAAAATCTTTCCGCCATCTCTGACTGTAGCCTACAGCACAGGTTCTATATTAGTGGGGTCGGCTGTGGGCCTCAGATTTTCACATAGAGTCGGGCGGTTGAGGATGGGTTATTTGTAATTGCTCTTGGGTGCGGGTGAAAAAACAGCTGACCCGCGCACTATTACTAGCCAGAATTGGCAATATATAGACCCTGAAACTGAATTAGTGTAATAACTTAACAAATATTCAATGTCAATAGGTTTGTTTAGTGTCTCTTGCACAATGGTAGACCTGGTTAATGTGAGTTTTGCTGAATAGTCAGAAGTGTAGACCTGGTTTATCAGAGAATTGAGACATAGCCACAGGTGTAAACCTGGTTCCTATGGGTATTTGGGCTGAGATACTGTATGCAGGTGTAGATCTGGCTTGGGACTCAGTCAAAGGTGTAGACCTGAGGGGTATCCTACAAAGCAAGCTAGATCTATTCAGGGTTAGCTTCAGTTAGCTTCACATTCCTGCACAGGCTTCATCCGTACTACGACAGTGGATACTGCTCATCCAACTGCCACTAACTCTAGCAGGCTTGTAACTGTCTAGTCAAATGCCAAACTCTTCATTGAGGCAATGGGGTGGAGTCAGTGCCACATTTTAATTTGTGCTGAAATCAAAATGAAAGGTTATCTTGCATATTCAACATGTAACGTCCTGACCAGAGTTCTTATGTGTTTTGCTTGTTTAGTGTTGGTCAGGACGTGAGCTGGGTGGGAATTCTATGTTGTGTGTCTAGTTTGTCTGTTTCTGTGTCCAGCCTAATATGGTTCTCAATCAGAGGCAGATGTCAATCGTTGTCCCTGATTGAGAATCATATATAGGTGGCTTGTTTTGTGTTGGGGATTGTGGGTGGCTGTCTCTGTGTTTTGTCTGCACCAGATAGGTCTGTCTCGGTTTTTTCACATGTGTTATTTTGTATGTTGTTTGTAGTGTTTCACTTGTTCTTTAATTAAACATGTTGAACACTAGCCGCGCTGCACTTTGGTCCTCTCCTTCACCCCTGGAAGAAAGCCATTACACAACAGGCTACGGTGTGAATTATGCTTTTATTTTATTACTTATCGGTAATGCCAACTTTGGTGCTCTTATCAATGCACACCAATATCGATCAAATCATTTTAGTAAGTCCTACAAAAGTGGTACTGTGCGTGAAGTTTAAAATGCATTCCGTCATTACTAAATGTTTAAGGACATCAATCAACCGAGCCACGGCCTGTTCACCCCGCTATCATTCAGAAGGCGAGGTCAGTTCAGGTGCATCAAAGGGGGGTTGCTGCCCTATATACTTTAGAGGCTATACACATAGAATTTCTACATTTTCAGAGTATCATCAGGTAGCCTGATTTCAGATGTGTCCATGTAAACAGGATTATTAGGGGAATCGTTCTTCTTGCAAAGCATGTAAACGTTTTAATCTAACAATTTTATTAATCTGACTATCCACAATAATCGCATTATTGTGTGAATGTAACCACACTCACTGTACAGTGTGTTCTCATCGGTCACAATTGCTCCCCCATCCTCTCCCCATCTTCCTCCTCCTCTCCTCACCTTCCTCCTCACTTTCTCTCTCTCCTTTTCCAGACAGTGTTGGCTATACCATGACCTCTTTTACACACATGTCAAGCCCTGGCTCTACCTGCTCTGTTGCTCCTGGGTTTCCTAGGCAACGGCCTGACCATGCGTAACTGCTGGAGGTCGGGGCGGACACCAATCATCATCCTGACCCTTAACATGGTGACCACTGACCTCTTGCTGTGCACCAGCTTCCTGTTCCAGGGGATGTATTACCTGATGGGTCAGATCTGGTCCGGAGAGGACAGGGAGTGTCAGGTCACCACGCTAACCATGATAACAGTCTTCTACGTCAATCTCTACTGTAACATAATGTTGCTTCTCTGGACCAGTGTGACCACAAAACGGCTTCAAACGTAAAACTGACCGGTTGATTTAGAATTTTTTCAACTAATCAGTTATTAAATTAACCATTCAATTTTGCTCTCAAATCTTTCTCTGCTTATAGGTACAGCCTCACCCTGCCCTCCTTACGCCCCTCACCAGGCCCAGAAGCTGTTGGGTACTCTGTCTCGTCACCCGGGTAACCGTGGCAGTGTGGTACTTCAGATCAGAGGAGGAAGAGGGGGAGCAAGACGAGACGGCTGCTTTGACCTGGTGGAGAATCACCACAGAGAAGGGTTCCATAACCAGCACTGCCTTGGAGTGGGGCTGTTTTTCCTGATTCTAACCTTTATTGTGGTCAGCTACGGGGGGACTAATTCTGCATCTGAAGAGGGTCAGGGGGCCTGGCACAACTACACACACTAGTGAAGGAGGGGTAATGGAGGGGACGGGGTTGAGTGTGGGGGTGGAAGAGGGGTGTGGGGTGAGTTTAGGGGAGAGGGAGGACATGGGGGAGAACAAATGGGGTGTAAACCTGGGGGGGTGTTCAGGAGCAGGAGAGAGGCAGGGGACGTGGCGTCGTAGTCTGAGGGTACGTAGGAAGATCTTAGCTGTGGTTGTGTTTGTGGCGTGCTTCTTGCCATACCATGTCCAGCGTGCAGTGACCATACTCTCACCACACGGGGGTGAATGTGAGAAGGGGAGAACAAGATGAAAGGTGAATAACACAACCATAACCATAGCAGCGCTGAGCTGTGTTTTACATCCCTGCCCTGCTGCCGAGGACGACAGTAAGACGCACGCATGCACAGACAGACAGACAGACAGACACAGCCGCTCCTGTGGGCAACTGTAAGAGGCTGTGGACCACAACTTCTCCCTCTGCTCTCTCAGTACTGCCTCTCCCTGTCACATCACACAAACCCCATTTGAATGTAACCCTGATCATCTACCAATAAATCTATTTGAAACTCAACAACAATAGACGTGAGTGTTTCTCAGCAGATGTCGTTGGGTGAGCATTCAGCCTGTGAGACGACATGTTTTCCTCTAGTCTTCCTGTGATCACATCTCACCCGGACATCTGAAAATAACTCACATCGTGAACGAACCCACATCGCATGTATGCAAACATAGACACACACACACACATACACTCTCTTGCGTTCTGTTCTCTTTCTCACACACTTCCCCTACTAAAAGCTGAGAGGACAAACAGGATATTTGATGCTCCACATACACCTTTCATACCAACATACAATTAACTACCTCATAAACAGACATCATTGATCTCTGTACTGTAAGTATTAATATTTGTGAAAACAGATTTCTTTAAAAAACAACTGTTAGTGTGAAAATGGCTGTGGGTTTAACAGAAAGCAGGAATTGGCTTTTTGAGAAAATGGTCACAGTTTTCTACACTAGCATTTTTGGTTAGTTAAGAGTTTTACTGAGGTTGAACGCTTTGTTGCTGTTTTAAGTTTAACAAAAGAAAGGACAAACAATCATGAACACTTCAAATTATAGTGCTTTTGGTCATTTATAATATGTACAACAGTTGATTTTCACGTTTTGATACTTCTGACATGATACGAGGGCCGTTGCTGAATTAGTATACAGTAATTACAGAAAACATTTATGAAAACACACAATGTGAATAGATTTACAAATGAAACAAATATGCATGTTATGGTTTTGTTTGGTTTCTTGGTGACCAGAACAACACAATACCATTGTTGTCAATATTCCATCAGTAGGAAATTGGAACTGTTCGGACGGGAACTTGCTTCAATGTAAATAATGTCTACTGACTGCTCATCCGTAATGTGCTCTTTACTAACAGCTATTATCTTAGTGATACACGAACTGGTACCTTGTTAATAGCCAAATTTCTTATCTAGATCCTATGCTACATTTGTATGTAATTGCACAAAGCTGACACTTGCTAGATTTACATTCAGTTACTGTATTGCATTTCCATGTTCAGTGTCTGATTAGAACACGGGGGCATTACAACACGGGGGCATTACCACACGGGGAGGGCGTAGATTGAAAGATGAACTGAGTTCCGTCACCGTCATGGTAAATATGAAAGTTAGATTCCAATCGCCATATATAGTCCAAAGAAGAAAAAGCCTGGAAGGAGGAGAGATGACGAGAAACGATTGGGTTGACCGTTTTGTGTGTGGATTAATTGTCGGAGTAGAGAACCTTGTGCATTTCAGGTAAAATAACCACTCAACGTTTATATCACAGAACAAATTAGCTGCAAGCTAGCTAGCTAAATTGCCATAAATGTTTAACGCTTTTCGACCTGTCCCCAAATGAATATAATTGGTTCAGAGTTTGTTTTGATATTTTAACCTGCGTGTCGTGATCGCGTTTGGTGTGAGAGGACAAAATTAATTTGTGCATGATAGCACACGTGCACGGCCGGTATGGGTACGGTGTTAGAGTTTGTAAAAAAATTGTATACGACACTTTAAATGCCCAAATGTCATACTCGTTTCGGCTTCTCATGTAGGATGAATTAATTGTCAACTTTTCGGGAATTTCACACCCAAAATGCATTCAAACTGGAAAAAAGGAGGTCTTCGAGATTTGATTAAAAAAAACGAATGGAAGACGGCAAAGAGGACGAGCAAAGAGTCCTGCAGTATTCAAATATAAGTCATTTTTTGTTGTTGTCCTTAAAATGATCACAACTATTTAAACGCATATCTTTGAAAACTGATCGTGATTTGCAGCCTGCCGTGCCTTTACTTTAGCTAAATAATGTAGCTTACATTAGCCACGTGCTTTAGTAGTACTTTAAGTTAGCTGGATACCCGATAAGCATGCAGTTGTTGAGCGACAAGATTATTTAACTTGTTATGGATAGGGGGCAGCATTTTCACGTTTGGATGAAAAGCGTGCCCAGAGTAAACTGCCTGCTACTCAGTCCCAGTTGCTAATATATGCATATTATTAGTAGATTTGAATAGAAAACACTCTGAAGTTTCTAAAACTGTTTGAATGATGTCTGTGAGTATAACAGAACTCATATGGCAGGCAAAAACCTGAGAAGAAATCCAACCAGGAAGTGGGAAATCTGAGGTTGGTCGTTTTTCAACTCATTCCCTATTGAAGATACAGTGGGATATGGGTCATGTTGCACTTCCTAAGGCTTCCACTAGATGTCAACAGTCTTTAGAACCTTGTCTGATGCTTCTACTGTGAAGTGGGGCCGAATGAGACGGGATGGAGTAAGGTCTCTCCCAGAGTGCCATGAGCTGAACATGCGCTGACCATGCGCGTTCACGTGAGAGCGAGCTCTGTTCCATTGCTTTTCTGAAGACAAAGGAATTCTCCGGTTGGAACATTTTTGAAGATTTATGTTAAAAACATCCCAAAGTGTCACGTTCCTGACCTATTGTTCCTTTTTCTTTTATTTATTTAGTTGGTCAGGGCGTGAGTTGGGGTGGGTTGTTTTTGTGTGTTTTGTCTAGTCTATGGGGTGTTGTATGTGTATGGGGCAGAGTAGAGTATAGTTGTCTAGTTATGTCTATGGCTGCCTGGATTGGTTCTCAATCAGAGACAGCTGTCATTCATTGTCTCTGATTGGGAGCCATATTTAAGGCAGCCATAGGCAGTAGGCTTTTGTGGGTAGTTGTCTATGTATGTTCTATGTTGCATGTGTGCACTTAGTTCAGTTTAGCTTCACGATCGTTTGTTTTGTTCATTTTGTAAGTGGTTGTTTTTTCCTTCATTAAATTAAAGAAGATGTATTTTTCACGCGCTGCGCCTTGGTCCTCTCTCTCTCTGCCATAGACGATCGTGACAGAACTACCCACCAACCATGGATCAAGCAGCGTGAGCGGAACCAACAACAGCGGCAAAGTAACTAGGACTCGTGTACATGGGAGGATGTATTGGACGGCAAGGGTTGCTACACATGGGAGGAGATCCGAGCTGGAAGAGATCGCCTTCCATGGGAACAGCTGGAGGCGATTAGGAGAGCAGAGGCAACCGGAGAGAGGAACCGGAGTTATGAGGGTACTCGACTAGCAAGGAAGCCCGTGAAGAAACCCCAAAAATGTATTGGGGGGAGGCTAAGAGGTAGTGGGCCGAGGGCAGGTAGGAGACCTGCGCCCACTTCCCAGGCTTACCGTGGAGAGCGAGAGTACGGGCAGACACCGTGTTACGCAGTAGAGCGCACGGTGTCTCCTGTACGTGTGCATAGCCCGGTGCGGGTTATTCCACCTCCCCGCACTGGCAGGGCTAGATTGAGTATTGAGCCGGATGTCATGAAGCCGGCCCTACATATCTGGCCACCAGTGCGTCTCCTCGGGCCGGTTTACATGGCACCAGCCTTACGCATGGTGTCCCCGGTTCGCCTACATAGCCCGG
Source organism: Salvelinus alpinus (assembly GCF_045679555.1). NCBI lineage: Eukaryota > Metazoa > Chordata > Actinopteri > Salmoniformes > Salmonidae > Salvelinus > Salvelinus alpinus. The sequence continues at coordinate 13,803,743 of NC_092105.1, read as the reverse complement.
TGCGGGTTATTCCACCTCCCCGCACTGGTCGGGCGACGGGGAGCATACAACCAGGTAAGGTTGGGCAGGCTCAGTGCTCAAGGGAGCCAGTACGCCTGCACGGTCCGGTATTTCCGGCGCCACCTCCCCGCTCCAGGCCAGTACCACCAGTGCCTACACCATGCACCAGGCTTCCAGTGCGTCTCCAGAGCCCTGTTCCTCCTCCACGCACTCTCCCTATGGTGCGTGTCTCCAGCCCAGTACCACCAGTTCCGGCACCACGTACTAAGCCTCCTGTGCGTCTCCAGAGCCCTGTACGCACTGTTCCTTCTCCCCGTACTCGCCCTGATGTGCGTGCCCTCAGCCCGGTACCACCAGTGCCGGTACCACGCACCAGGCCTATAGTACGCCTTGAGAGTCCAGTGTGCCCTGTTGTTGTTCCCCGCACTAGCCTGAAGGTGCGTGTCCTTAGCCCGGTACCTCCAGTTCCGGCACCACGCACCAGGCCTACAGTGCGCCTCATCCGACCAGAGCCATCCGAGCCATCCGTCTCCCCAGTGCCGTCTGAGCCATCCGTCTGCCCAGTGCCGTCTGAGCCATCCGTCTACCCAGTGTCGTCTGAGCCATCCGTCTGTCCCGAGCCATTAGAGCCGCCCGTCTGTCCCGAGCCGTCAGAGCCGTTCGTCAGTCAGGAGCCGCTAGAGCCATTCGTCAGTCAGGATCTGCCAGAGCCGCCAACCAGACAGGATCTGCCAGAGCCGCCAACCAGACAGGATCTGCCAGAGCCGCCAACCAGACAGGATCTGCCAGAGCCGCCAACCAGACAGGATCTGCCAGAGCCGCCAACCAGACAGGATCTGCCAGAGCCGCCAACCAGACAGGATCTGCCAGAGCCGCCAACCAGACAGGATCTGCCAGAGCCGCCAACCAGACAGGATCTGCCAGAGCCGCCAACCAGACAGGATCTGCCAGAGCCGCCAACCAGACAGGATCTGCCAGAGCCGCCAGTGAGCCATGAGCAGCCAGAGCAGCCAGTGAGCCATGAGCGTCCAGAGCCGCCAGTCAGCCATGAGCGTCCAGAGCCGTCAGCCAGCCATGAGCGTCCAGAGCCGTCAGCCAGCCATGAGCGTCCAGAGCCGTCAGCCAGCCATGAGCGTCCAGAGCCGTCAGCCAGCCATGAGCGTCCAGAGCCGTCAGCCAGCCATGAGCGTCCAGAGCCGTCAGCCAGCCATGAGCGTCCAGAGCCGTCAGCCAGCCATGAGCGTCCAGAGCCGTCAGCCAGCCATGAGCGTCCAGAGCCGTCAGCCAGCCATGAGCGTCCAGAGCCGTCAGCGAGCCATGACCGTCCAGAGCCGTCAGCGAGCCATGACCAGCCAGAGCCGTCATCCAGCCATGACCAGCCAGAGCCGTCATCCAGCCAGGATCCGCCAGAGCCGTCATCCAGCCAGGATCCGCCAGAGCTAGCCAGCCAGGATCCGCCAGAGCCAGCCAGCCAGGATCCGCCAGCCAGCCAGGATCCGCCAGCCAGTCCGGTGCTGTCCCTCAGTCCGGAGCTGCCGTCCCTCAGTCCGGAGCTGCCCCTTTACCTGGTGCTGCCCCTTAGTCCGGTGCTGCCCCTTAGTCCGGTGCTGCCCCTTAGTCCGGTGCTGCCCCTTAGTCCGGTGCTGCCACTTAGTCCGGTGCTGCCCCTTAATCCAGTGGGGTTAATTTGGAGGGTGGCCATTTGGAGGAGGCTACGAAAGCGGGTAGTGACTATGGTGGGGTGGGGACCACGACCAGCGCCAGAGCCGCCACCGTGGACAGACGCCCACCCAGACCCTCCCCTAGACTTTATGCTGGTGCGCCCGGAGTTCGCACCTTAAGGGGGGGGTTATGTCACGTTCCTGACCTATTGTTCCTTTTTCTTTTATTTATTTAGTTGGTCAGGGCGTGAGTTGGGGTGGGTTGTTTTTGTGTGTTTTGTCTAGTCTATGGGGTGTTGTATGTGTATGGGGCAGAGTAGAGTATAGTTGTCTAGTTATGTCTATGGCTGCCTGGATTGGTTCTCAATCAGAGACAGCTGTCATTCATTGTCTCTGATTGGGAGCCATATTTAAGGCAGCCATAGGCAGTAGGCTTTTGTGGGTAGTTGTCTATGTATGTTCTATGTTGCATGTGTGCACTTAGTTCAGTTTAGCTTCACGATCGTTTGTTTTGTTCATTTTGTAAGTGGTTGTTTTTTCCTTCATTAAAGAAGATGTATTTTTCACGCGCTGCGCCTTGGTCCTCTCTCTCTCCCATAGACGATCGTGACACAAAGATTGATTCTATACTTCGTTTGACATGTTTCTACGGACTGTAATATGACTTTTCGTCTGAACCTTTGCCTGGACCTGCCCGCGCGTTGTGAGTTTAGATTGTGTACTGAACGTGCAAACAACTAGGAGGAATTTGTACATAAATTATGGACTTTATAGAACAAATCAAACATTTATTGTGGAACTGGGATTCCTGGGAGTGCATTCTGACGAAGATCATCAAAGGTAAGTGAATATTTATAATGCTATTTCTGACTTATGTTGACTCCAACATGGCGGATATCTTCTTGGGTTGTGTTGGTCTCTGAGCGCCGTACTCAGATTATTGCATGGTTTGCTTTTTCCGTAAAGTTTTTTTGAAATCTGACACAGCGTTTGCATTAAGGAGAAGTATATCTTTAAATCTGTGAATAACACTTGTATCTTTTATTAATGTTTATTATGAGTATATTCTGTGATTTGATGTGGCTCTGTGCAAATTCACGGGATGTTTTGGAGGCAAAGCCAAATGTAAACTGAGGTTTTTGGATATAAATATGAACTTGATCGAACAAAACATACATGTATTGTGTAACATGTTGTCCCGGGAGTGTCATCTGATGAAGAATATCAAAGGTTAGTGATGAATTTTATCAATATTTCTGCTTTTTGTGACTCCTCTCTTTGGTTGGAAAATCGCTGTATGCTTTCTGTGACTAGTTGCTGACATAACATAATGATATGTTCTCCTTTCGGCTAAAAGCTTTTTTGAAATCGCACACTGTGGTTGGATTAATGAGAATTTTATCTTTAAAATGGTGTCTAATACTTGTATGTTTGAGAAAATTGAATTATGAGAATTCTGTTGATTGAATATGGTGCCCTGCAATTTCATTGGCTGTTGGTGAGCTAGCGGAACCCCAGTCCTAGACAGGTTAACCTAGCTAACCAGTTATATATTCGAAGCCGTAGCAATGGCATACTGCATACTTTTTACTAAACATTACATCATTACATCATTATAAACCCAGGGTCGTTACAAAACAGTATGCGACGATGAGTAGATACTATTCAGTTTAATATGTAGTACGCTATTGTGGGTATTCGGACAGAGGAACTGTTTCATATACAGTTTGGGATTAATGTCTAAACTACTGAAAATGCCTCTCTCTCCCTCCCGTCCTGTATCTACTATATCTCTCTCTCTCCCCCTCCTCTCCTGTATCTACTATATCCCCCCCTCCTGTATCTACTATATCTCTCTCTCTCCCCCTCCTCTCCTGTATCTACTATATCCCTTCCCTCCTGTATCTACTATATCTCTCTCTCCCTCCTCTCCTGTATCTACTATATCCCCCCTCCTGTATCTACTATATCTCTCTCTCCCTCCCCTCCTGTATCTACTATATCTCTCTCTCCCTCCTCTCCTGTATCTACTATATCCCCCCTCCTGTATCTACTATATCTCTCTCTCCCTCCTCTCCTGTATCTACTATATCCCCCCTCCTGTATCTACTATATCTCTCTCTCCCTCCCCTCCTGTATCTACTATATCTCTCTCTCCCTTCCCTCCTGTATCTAATATTTCTCTCTCTCCCTCCCCTCCTGTATCTAATATTTCTCTCTGTTAGTCTGACAGATCAATGGAGAACACATCCCAACCCTTCCCACCTGTGTCCAACACCTTCTACCTCAATCCCTCCTCCATCTCTGCCATAACCACCTTCCCTGTCCCTCCCCTCTGCCCCTCCTTCACCACCCGCTTCATCCTCCCCTCCCTCTACACCCTCCTCTTCCTTACGGGTCTCCCGGGCAATGCTCTCTCTCTCTGGGTGTTCCTGAGGCGTATTCCCACCCAGACCTCCACCCATGTCTACCTGTTCCACCTGGGCCTGTCCAACCTGTGCCTCTCCCTCACCACCCCCTTCCTGGCAGCCTACTACTCACAGGTACCGTCATCTTCTACTGACAGTTGGATTGGTACTGAATCTTGGCCAAATGTAGTACTAAAACCCTTTTGCCACCTTTTTTGTAAAGCATGAAATGTGTTTATAATCCAGGTGTTATGTGAAAATTATGTAAACTTTTTCATAAAAGCATGAAATTTGGTTCATTTGTACAGTTTGGGGGCCTGAAAATTTTCAGAAATGGAGGCATTGGAAAAACCACGGCGGCAATTTTTCATTCCGCCATAACCAAATAATGTATTTTGTGTCATATCTCCTAAACCAAACATGATATTACAGAAATGCCGATGTCTACCCTTATGTGTTGATGGTCAAGGATTACAATGACACTATGCAAAAAATAAACAGTTCAGATTATTATATAATGGTGGACTGCCATGGCAAACCGTGGGAAGAAATCCAATAAGATCGCCATTGAACATTGAACATCTAATGGTCAAATCATAGTATAAAAGCAGATAAACTGGTTCTACTCTTTTTGGACATTTTCTGGTGTTACAGTGCCTTTACCCCATTACTTTCCCCACATTTTTGTGTTACAAAGTGGGATTAAAATGGTTTTAATTGTCATTTTTTTGTCAACGATTTACACAAAATACTTAAATGTCAAAGTGGAATTTTTGGGGGAACATATTTAAAACACTAATATATCTTGATTAGATAGGTATTCAGTCCCCTGAGTCAATATCTCACAGTTGAAGTGTACCTATGATAAAAATTACAGACCTCTACATGCTTTGTAAGTAGGAAAACCTGCAAAATCGGCAGTGTATCAAATACTTGTTCTCCCCACTGTATGTTAGAATCACCTTTGGCAGTGATTACAGCTGTAAGTCGTCTTTCTGGGTTTGCACACCTGGATTGTACAATATTTGCTGAGGATTGTTGATCAATCCTCAGTTGTCTCCAATCACAACCATTAAATTCTGTACCTGTTTTAAAGTCACCATTGGCCTCAGTTAGGAAGGACGCTTCTATCTTTGTAGTGACTGGGTGTACTGATACACAATCCAAAATGTCATTAATAACTTCACCATGCTCAAAGGGATATTCAATGTCTGCTTTTTTATTTTTTTTACCCATCTACCAATTTATCTGTCCAAATCCAAGATGGCAGCATGTCAAGTCATTTGTCTATGACTAGTAGATTTGAACCTACTAATAACCTATTCATTTATGGTTGAGTAAACCAACAATTTCCTTGTGTAGTGCAAACTATTTTGTTTTGCTGGTGTAAAGATCGCGGATCTCCCTCAACTCTGATTAAAAAAAAATTTTTTTTATTTTTTCTCGCTATTTGCACTTCTTTACTCAAAGTTTACCAATGTAACCCTATCTCTGGCTGGCCTGAGTTCTTTCCTCAGCTTTCCATCCGCGGAGTGTCTCGTCCAACCTGCTCCTCTTCGCCTGGCTGTCAGAGGCAGCTCAACAATCCCCAACCCGTTTTCTCAATCGACCCCCACACCCAATCTACTTACATGCACACACACTCACATACAGACTCATACATACACACTGTCCCTCTCTCCCCTTACCTGTCCTTGGCCTCTATCTCTTACATTTCTCAGAGAAAACGACAATTTTCATGGTATTGCTTTGTGCACTGACTTTACTGAACTCTGGGGAAAACGAACATTGTCACTGGGTAAGTACATCTGACAATGTGCTTTCCCGTCCATTAGACATTCTGTCTGCGGGAACTCGCTCTTTTTCACACCGTCCACTCGTCCAAGTGCCGATGCATTTGTGGCATGATGTGAACAGTATGAACTTGTGTCACTACCAAAGTCTAATGGTTTTAAATGACTGTTTTGTATTGTCTGGAAACTCACTTGTAGAATTCGCTTGCAGTAGGTCTCTTAAAAAAGAGAAGCCGTGCAAGGTTATTAAACAGAGGTGCCTAGATTTTATTATTTTGTTGATATCAGGTAATTTGCAACCTAACCCTGGCCCTGATATGCAATGTCTCCAAACCCCCTCAGATTTTAAATCTAGATCTGGTTTTGGTATTTTCCATTTTGTCAAAAATTGATGGGGTTAGGATTTGGGCTAAATCAACTGATACTGATGTAATTGTGTTTTCTGAAACCTGGCTCAGCAAGTCTATTCTTGATAAGGATATTTGTATAAATGGTTACAATGTGTATTGCACTGATAGAGTTTTAAGAAAGGTGGGGGTGTGGCTATATATGTAAAGACTAAATTCCTTGTACATGTGGCAAAGTCTGAAACTATTTGTAAACAGTTGGAATTTCTTGCTTTGAATATTGAGGTTTCAAAGGGTCTCTTTATAACTGTGATTGGTTGTTATAGACCCCCCTCTGCTCTCGGTGATGCGTTTTCTTCTCTGATGCACCTTAGGTCTAAACTTCTTTACAGTGAAATGATCTTGATTGGTAATCTCAACTGGTGATGGTTAAAGCCGGTGTCTGATGATTTAAAAATGTTTTATAATTCTATGAATCTTACCAAGTTGATTTAATTCAATGTTTTATTTTATTTCACCAGGTAGGCTAGTTGAGAACAAGTTCTCCTTTACAACTGCGACCTGGCCAAGATAAAGCAAAGCAGTGCGACACAAACAACACCACAGAGTTACACATGGAATAAACAAACATACAGTCAATAATACTGTCACCTTCGTTGAATGGAGGAGACCAAGGCGCAGCGTGATGTGAATACATTCTTCTATTTATTAACGAAGAAACACTAAACAAACTATACAAAACAACAAACCGCTATATATAAACAAGTGCAGACACAGGCAACTAACCATAGACAATAACCCACAAACTAAACTGGAAAATGGCAACCTAAATAGGATCCCCAATCAGAGACAACGATCAACAGCTGCCTCTGATTGGGAACCAATCTAGGCCACCATAGACCTACATATGCCTAGACTAACTACACACACCTAGACATACATAAACTCTATACAATACCAAAACCCCATAGATATATAAAACCCCTAGACAAGACAAAAAAACACATGCCACCCTCGTCACACCCTGACCTAACCAAAATAATAAAGAAAACAAAGATAACTAAGGTCAGGGCGTGACAAATGCAATAGAAAAAGTCTATGTACAGTGTGTGCAAATGAGGTAGGATAAGGAAGGTAAGGCAATAAATAGGCCATAGTGGAGAAATAATTACAATATATCAAATAAACACTGGAGTGATAGATGTGCAGAAGATGAGTGTGCAAGTAGAGATACTGGGGTGCAAAGGAGCTAAATAAATTAAATAAATAACAGTATGGGGATGAGGTAGTTGGATGGGCTATTTACAGATGGGCTATGTACAGGTGCAGTGATCTGTGAGCTGCTCTGACAGCTATTGCTTAAAGCTAGTGAGGGAGAATTGAGACTCCAGCTTCAGTGATTTTTGCAGTTCGTTCCAGTCATTGGCAGCAGAGAACTGGAAGGAAAGGCGGCCGAACGAGGAATTGGCTTTGGGGGTGACCAGTGAAATATATCTGCTGGAGCGCGTGCTACGAGTGGGTGCTGCTATGGTGACCAGTGAGCTGAGATAAGGCGGGGCTTTACCCAGCAAAGACTTATAGATGACCTGGAGCCAGTGGGTTTGGCGACGAATATGAAGTGAGGGCCAGCCAACAAGAGCATACAGGTCGCAGTGGTGGGCAGTATATGGGGCTTTGGTGACAAAACGGATGGCACTGTGGTAGACGGCATCCAATTTGCTGAGTAGAGTGTTGGAGGCTATTTTGTAAATTACATTGCCAAAGCCAAGGATCAGTAGGATAGTCAGTTTTACGAGGGTATGTTTGGCAGCATGAGTGAAGGATGCTTTGTTGCAAAATAGGAAGCCGATTCTAGATTTAATTTTGGATTGGAGATGCTTCATGTGAGTCTGGGAGGAGAGTTTACAGTCTAACCAGACACCTAGGTATTTGTAGTTGTCCACATATTCTAAGTCAGAACCGTCCAGAGTAGTGATGCTGTATGGGCGGGCAGGTGTGGGCAGCAATCGGTTGAAGAGCATGCATTTAGTTTTACTTGCATTTACGAGCAGTTGGAGGCCACGGAAGGAGAGTTGTATGGGATTGAAGCTCGTCTGGAGGTTAGTTAACACAGTGTCCAAAGAAGGGCCAGATGTATACAGAATGGTGTCGTCTGCGTAGAGGTGGATCAGAGAATCACCAGCAGCAAGAGTAACATCCTTGATGTATACAGAGAAAAGAGTCGGCCCGAGGATTAAACCCTGTGGCACCCCCATAGAGACTGCCAGAGGTCAGGGCAACAGGCCCTCCGATTTTACACACTGAACTCTGTCTGAGAAGTAGTTGGTGAACCAGGCGAGGCAGTCATTTGAGAAACCAAGGCTGTTGAGTCTGCCGATAAGAATGTGGTGGTTGACAGAGTCGAAAGCCTTGGCCAGGTCGATGAATACAGCTGCACAGTATTGTCTTTTATCGATGGTGGTTATGATATCGTTAAGGACCTTGAGCTTGACTGAGGTGCACCCATGACCAGCTCGGAAACCAGATTGCATAGCGGAGAAGGTATGGTGGGATTCGAAATGGTCGGTGATCTGTTGGTTAACTTGGCTTTCGAAGACATTAGAAAGGCAGGGTAGGATATATATAGGTCTGTAGCAGTTTGGGTCTAGAGTGTCTCCCCCGTTGAAGAGGGGATGACCGCGGCAGCTTTCCAATCTTTGGGGATCTCAGATGATACGAAAGAGAGGTTGAACAGGCTAGTAATAGAGGTTGCAACAATTTCGGCAGATCATCAGCCCGGCTGATTTGTAGGGGTCCAGATTTTGCAGCTCTTTCAGAACATCAGCTATCTGGATTTGGGTGAAGGAGAAATGGGGGAGGCTTGGGCAAGTTGCTGCGGGGGGTGCAGGGCTGTTGACCGGGGTAGGGGTAGCCAGGTGGAAAGCATGGCCAGTCGTAGAAAAATGCTTATCGAAGTTCTCAATTATCGTGGATTTATCGGTGGTGATAGTGTTTCCTAGCCTCAGTGCAGTGGGCAGCTGGAAGGAGGTGCTCTTATTCTCCTTGGACTTTTTCCCCCCCATTAACTTTTTGTTGTTTGTGCTACAGGATGCACATTTCTGTTTGAAAAATCTAGCCTTTGCTTTCCTAACTGCCTGTGTATATTGGTTCCTAACTTCCCTGAAAAGTTGCATATCGCGGGGGCTATTCTGTTTTGTGCTGGTTAAGGGTAGTCAGGTCTGGAGTGAACCAAGGGCTATATCTGTTCCTGATTCAACATTTTTTTGAATGGGGCATGCTTATTTAAGATGGTGAGGAAAGGACTTTTAAAGAATACCTCTACTGACGGAATGAGGTCAATATCCTTCCAGGATACCCCGGCCAGGTCGATTAGAAAGGCCAGCTCGCTGAAGTGTTTTAGGGAGCGTTTGACAGTGATGAGGGGTGGTCGTTTGACCGCAGACCCATTACAGATGCAGGCAATGAGGCAGTGATAGCTGAGATCCTGGTTGAAGACAATTGAAGCAAATGTGTATTTGGAGGGCAGGTTGGTTAGGATGATATCTATGATGGTGCCCGTGTTTACGGATTTGGGGTTGTACCTGGTGGTTCATTGATAATTTGTATGAGTATGAGATTGAGGGCCGGGGTGTTAAGCATGTTCCAGTTTAGGTCACCTAACAGCACAAGCTCTGAAGATAGATGGGGGGCAATCAATTCACATATGGTGTCCAGGGCAGAGCTGGGGGCAGAAGGTGGTCTATAGCAAGCGACAACTGTGAGAGACTTGTTTCTGGAAAGGTGGATTTTTAAAAGTAGAAGCTCAAATTGTTTGGGCACGGACCTGGATAGTAAGACAGAACTCTGCAGGCTATCTCTGCAGATTGAAGCTCCGCCCCCTTTGGCAGTTCTATCTTGTTGGAAAATGTTATAGTTAGGGAAGGAAATGTCAGGGTTTTTGGTAATCTTCCTAAGCCAGGATTCATTCACGGCTAGGACATCATGATTAACTCACCCACTCGCCCAAATCTCAAATGTCAAATCTACTCTGATTGATTTGATATTGACAAATGTTCCACATAAATATTCTGCGGTTGGTGCCTTTTTTAATGATTTAAGTGACCATTGTGCTGTTGTTGCTGTTAGAAATAATAAGGTTCCTATAACAAACCCACGCTTTATTCGTAAGATACATTTTAAGAGTTTTAAAACTTCTTATGGGCAGGTGGGACCTGGCCAACATCCGGTGAAATTGCAGAGCGCGAAATTCAAAAATACCAAATTCAAATATTTAACATTCTTGAAAATATATGTGTTATACATCAAAATAAAGCTTAACTTCTTGTTAATCCAGCCGCTGTGTCAGATTTCAAAAAGGCTTTACGGTGAAAGCAAACCATGCGATTATCTGAGGACAGCGCTCCGCATACAAACACATGAAAATCATATTTCAACCAGGCAGGTGCGCCACAACTGTCAGAAATAGCGATATAATTCATGCCTTACCTTTGAAGATCTTCTTCTGTTGGCACTCCAAAATGTCCCAGAAACATCACAAATGGTCCTTTTGTTTGATAATGTCCTTCTTTATGTCCCAAAAATGTCCATTTATTTGGCGCGTTTGATTCAGAAATACACCGGTTTCAACTCGCCCAACATGCCTACAAATGATCTAATAAGTTACCCATAAACTTGGTCCAAACATTTCAAACAACGTTCCTAATCCAACCTCAGGTACCCTAAAACCTAAATAATAGCAAAAATTTAAGACGGAATAAACTGTTTCTAATACAGGATAAAAACAACGTGAAGCGCGCTCCAGTTCACACGCACCAAAACAGTAGAGTCCACCTGGAGTGACACTTACAATGAATAGGACTACTTCTTCATTACTCAAAAGAAAAACATTGAACCATTTCTAAAGACTGTTGACATCTAGTGGAAGCCATAGGAACGGCAACCAGGTTCCTAATAATAAGGGTATCCCAAAGAAAAAAATGGGAAAATCCTATGACCTAAATTTTTTCCCCTGGATTGTTTGTCCTCGGGGTTTCGCCATATCAGTTCTGTTATACTCACAGACATTATTTTAACAGTTTTAGAAACTTTAGAGTGTTATCTATCCGAATCCACCAATTATATGCATATCCTAGCTTCTGTGCCTGAGTAAAAGGCAGTTTATTTTGGGCACGCTTTTCATCCAGAGGTGAAAATACTGCCCCCTACCCAAGAGAGGTTAATCAGCAGGCTTTCTTTCATGATTTGTTTTATTTTGATTGGAGCAAGATTGAGCTTATTCCTGATGTGGAAACTAACTGGAAATGCTTTTATTATTTTTTTTTTTTTTTAAATTAAAACTTTTTTTTACAAATAGTGTAAAGATTCTCGTCTGGTGAAGGAGAAGAGGACCAAAATGCAGCGTGGTAAGTGTTCGTCATAATTGAATTGAAAAACTGAAGACTACACAAAATAACAACAAGGAGAAAACGAAACAGTTCTGCAAGGTGAACAGACACTACACAGAAAATAAACACCCACAACCAAAATGGGGAAAACAGGCTACCTAAGTATGATTCTCAATCAGAGACAACAATCGACAGCTGCCTCTGATTGAGAACCATACCAGGCCAAACACAGAAATATAACATAGAAAAAAGAACATAGACTACCCACCCCAACTCACGCCCTGACCAACCTAACACAAAGACATAAAAAAGGAACTAAGGTCAGAACGTGACAAATAGTAAACAAACATGCCCCATTCCGCAGGTTCAGAGTTAAAGGGCGGGATAATCCATGGTTTTCTTCTGAGCTGTCTTGTATTATTCACGAATGTAATCTATCCTGGGCTAAAGCAAGGAAATCATGTTCTGATGCTGATTGGCTTCTTAGGCAGTTACGAAACAAGTGTTCTTTTCTTCTCAGGGAGGCCAAGTCTGAATATTTTATGTCTGTTACCACTGATAACCAGAATGACCCTCGAAATTTTTGGAAAGCTGTTCAGTCTATGTATGGAAACAGAAATGTTAATGAATTACCGTCATGTGTATTGAAGGACTTTGTTGCTGTATATGACATCTGGTAGACTGTTTGATTCAGTGTCCTCTGTCTCTGTACAACCCTGTGTGGATGAACCAGTGAGAGCTGGTCAAACTTTTAGCTTTTTGCCATTCTCAGTGCAAGAGGTACATAAAGTCCTTAAATCCTTAGATCAGAGAAAGCCTGCAGGTCCTGATTTTCTTGATCCCTGATTTTTAAATCTGGCAGCTGATTTCATCGCTGAACCACTTACATATCTGTTCAATCGATCCCTGAAATGTAATGCAATTCCAAGATCAGGAAATCAACATTTGTCCCACCACTTTTCAGAGGGAGATCCAACTCTTTTAAATAATTAACTTTATCGAACAAAACTACCATTTGTTGTGTAACTGGGACCCTCGGGATTGCAAACAGAGGAAGATCTTCAAAGGTAAGTGATTTATTTGATCACTATTTCAGATTTTTGTGACGCCTGTGCTGGTTTAGAAAATATGTTTATGCTGAATGTATGCGGGGCGCTGTCCTCAGACAATCAAATGCTATGCTTTCGCCGTAAAGCCTATTGCAAATCAGACAACGCGGTTTGAGTACCAAGATTCTAAGCTAAAGAATCATGCATGACACTTGTATTTTCATGAATGACGCTAGCGTCCCACCGATCCGTAAGAAGTTAACAAGTAGTCTATTTTTTGAGTGTACATACAGAACTGTATCGTCTGCATGTTAACTTGTGGGCAAGCAAGTGGGAGATCATTTATATAGATGGTAAACAGAAGGGGACCTAATATTGACCCCTGTGGGACCCCAATGTTATAGTAAAGAGAGTCTGACTGAGTGTCCCCCAAACAAACCCTTTGACTTCTGTTTGTCAGATAGGAATACATCCAACTAATGACTTCAGTGGACACATTAAGGGAGGATAGTTTGGATAGAAGGACCTCATGATTCACAGTATCAAAGGCCTTTTTAAGATCCAAAAAGACTTCACCACCTATGTCCAGTTTAGATTTAATGCACTCCTGAAAATATAACTATTTACATTGTAGACAGCACAATTGTAATCATTGACCATCAAAACATAGGTGTAGCCATCCCCTTATTATGTTTGGTTCAGCAGATATGACAGAAAATACATTGTCCGGTTATGGCGGAATAGCAAAATGGCCACCACGGCCGCCAGGGGTTGTTTTTGATGTTGTGCATGGTATCATTGAAATACTTGACCTTCAAAACATATAAGTAAACGTCACATTTTCTGTGTTATCATGTTTGGTTCAGAAGTTATGACGCAAAATACATTATTTGGTTGTGGCGGAAAGGAAAATGTCCTCCATATCTGAAAATGTTCAGGACCCCCCCCCCCCCCCAAATTGCTTTTATGAAAAAGTTAACATATCACCTAAAATTTGGCACATATCGCCAGGACTATTATGAATGATTTCTATATATGATTTCTGAAGCCTCTATAAAGGCCTCTATATGATTTATTATGCATCTATTAAGTCCTATACATGATTTATTATGCATCTATAAAGTCCTATACATGATTTCTGAAGCCTCTATTAAGTCCTATACATGATTTATTATGCATCTATAAAGTCCTATACATGATTTCTGAAGCCTCTATAAAAGGCCTCTATATGATTTATGAATCCTCTACAAAGGCCTTGTAAATAATCATAATAATATAGAATTTTAAGTCTTAAAAGTCATGTTTTGTGTGGCAGATTTATAATTGTTTTAAATGATCTACCAATCATGAGAGTAAGGAAAGGATCACATGATCTACCAATCAAGGGATGGGTCACATGATCTACCAATCAAGGTGTGGGTCACATGATCTACCAATCAATGGGTCACATGATCTACCAATCAAGGGATGGGTCACATGATCTACCAATCAAGGGATGGTGGTTCACATGATCTACCAATCAAGTGGTGGGTCACATGATCTACCAATCAAGGGGTGGGTCACATGATTTACCAATCAAGGGATGGGTCACATGATCCACCAATCAAGGGATGGGTCACATGATCTACCAATCAAGGGGTGGGTCACATATGTGGTAAAATAAGAACAGTAAAAAAAAAATCCCTTGTCAATTCCTTCCCAGGGTCCAGTTTGGCCGGCGTTGAGCCCCCTGTGCCAGCTGGTCCTCCATGGGGTCACCCCCATTCAGCAGATCAACATCTACATCAGTGTCTTTATCCTGACCTGGGTGGCGCTCAGCCGCTTCGCCACCCTCATCCAGCACACCCACGCAAGCCGCCCCAGCACCTGCACCACCTTGCTACCCCATGCCTTCTTCACCAGGCTGAGACGGGTGAGGTTCGCCAAGGCCGTGTGCGCCTGGGCCTGGGGGATGGTGGTGTTGGCCACAGTACCCGTGACAGTTTACTATTCAGTGAAGGAGACGAAGGTGGATGTAGGGAGTGAGGATGGAGAGAGAGGAGGATGGGGTGAGGAGAAGAGGGGGAGGGTGTGTTACAGTGTGGCAATGGAGATGGGGGGAAGCCTGTCGAGGGGGGCGAATGTGGTGTCCATTGTGATCTTTTTCATCTGTTTCCTGCTGGTGCTGACATCGTATATGGCGGTGGCGAGGCATATATGGAGGTCGCGTCGGTGTGCCGTTGTCAACGGTTCCCAGAGACTGCTGGGAAGAGTGTTCCGAAACATCGTGGTGATCCAGGTGGGGATTCCGTCTTCTGGGTGTTTTGGGGAGCCATTTGAATGGTTTCTTACTGATTAAGACTAAGACGGACAGATGCTATTCGCTAGATAGCTAGTTGCTTTATATCTAGCGACTTTAACTTCTCTTCTCAACCTTTCCTCCTCTCCTCTCTTCCTCCTCTCCTCTACAGGTGGTTCTGATAGTGTGCATGTTGCCTTACCACATCTTCAAGTCCATCTTTATCTCCCTAGTCCAGCACCAAGCTGACCCAGCCACCACCATTATGGGGCCCTGCCATCCTCTCTCTGCCATCGTTGAGGTCAACAACACTTTCATATAACCTTTAAATTAAAAGGTGCAGCAGTTTACCATTATCAATAGACAATATACTGTAACTATAGGCAATATTTGTCCATTCATTTTGGCTCAAAAGCACTTCCAGAAGCAAATCATGTTTTGTGGAGTTAAGTTTTATCAGTCTTAGGTATATTACATGAAGTAGAGTTTAAAGCTGTCAAACTTCATAACAGTATGTTGATTTTTGTCTCAGGTCAAGAACTTCCTGCTTTGTCTCACCACGCTGAGGAGTTCGGTCGACCCGGTGATGTACTTCTTGTTGGACAAGACCTTCCACAGACAGGTCATGTTACTGCTTAGGCTCCACCCACAGAAGCCCAGCAGCCAATCATCCGGCGGGGCCACCACGCAGGTTACCACCAGAGCCAATCCAATTGGTGGGAGGTTGGAGGTTGGTGTCATAGGGGTCAGGGGTCATGGAAAGAGTTACACTCTGTGAACTGGAGTCAGTGAAGAATTTTTTGGGATTTTGCTATTTTACAGTCAGTAAAGATTTTTTTAGGATTTTGCTATTTTACATTGACCACTTTAATCACCTCATTCAACAACATTCCTTCATTGACCAGAAGAAGTGAGTCCAATACTTTTACCGTGTGGTGCTGTTTTTTCACTCCCACTATATTCAAAGAGCACGTTGTATATTTATGAGCGAGAGAGAGAAGGAATGTGTAACTGATATGTACACTACTGTTCAAAAGTTTGGGGTCACTTAGAAATTTCCTTGTTTTTGAAAGAAAAAATAATAAAATTGTCCATTAAAATAACATCAAATTGATCAGAAATGCAGTGTAGACATTGTTAATGTTGTAAATGACTATTGTAGCTGGAAACGGAAGATTTTTTTATGGAATATCTACATAGGCTTAGAGGCCCATTATCAGCAACCATCACTCCTGTGTTCCAATGGCACGTTTTGTTAGCTAATCCAAGTTTATCATTTTAAAAGGCTAATTGATCATTAGAAAACCCTTTTGCAATTATGTTAGCACAGCTGAAAACTGTTGTCCTGATTTAAAGAAGCAATAAAACTGTCCATCTTTAGACTAGTTGAGTATCTGGAGCATCAGTATTTGTGGGTTCGATTACAGGCTGAAATGGCCATTAACAAATAATTTCTTCTGAAACTCGTCAGTCTATTCTTGTTCTGAGAAATGAAGGCTATTCCATGCGAGAAATTGCCAAGAACACACACACACACACACACACACATTTAAAAAGAGAAAGAATGAGAGAAGAAAAAAGCATCCCTGGTGCTGTACAGACTCAACCAAGGACTGATAGGGCCCAGAGGCAGCAGCAATATTGCTAACCTACACCTGCTTCAACAAGAGACTTCTGCCTTCAATCTTTACCCTGTACCCTTTATGCAGAGTGTACACTGTTTATTTTTCATTGTCTAAATATAATGTTCAAAGTGCTACCTTTTCACACAAAGTTTGGTAAATCCACCTTTAGTTTTAACCAGTGGCGGTCAATACCGTTTAAGATGAGAATGGATTAATTTCTATTACAGCATATTTAATGGCTGTCATTCATATTCCATTCACCCAGCTCAATGTAATAGCTATAGGTTTAGGCTACTAAATGATACTCTAAGTTTCCCTGTACCTATCATGAGGTTGCTACAACCTAGCCTATGAATGAAAGTTTACAACGTAGGTGCACACAGGTCGAGAGAATTTTGTAGTAGTAATCAAGGTGACTGTAACGGGTGTCGTCGTCGGATGAAGAGGAATCGGACCAAAGCACAGCGTGGTAAGTGTTCATGACTTTTTATTTAAACTGAACACTAAACAAAAATAACAAAGTGAATAACCGAAACAGTCCTGTCAGGTACAAAACACTAAACAGAAAACAACTACCCACAAAACACAGGTGGGAAAAAGCTGCCTAAGAATGATTCTCAATCAGAGACAACGATAGACAGCTGCCTCTGAGAACCACACCCGGCCAAACACAAAGAAATACAAAACATAGAAAATGAACATAGAATGCCCACCCGAATCACACCCTGACCAAACCAAAATAGAGACATAAAAAGCTCTCTACGGTCAAGGTGTGACAGTGACAGACAGTAACACATTCAATACCTCCTTGCACACTCTTTCCTGCATCTAGCTGACCTAGGGTGTAATTATTAGTCCAACAGTTGCAAATGAAAGTTTCTATTGGACAAATTCAGGTATTTTTATCCCGTTTTCATTCTGCTTGCTTCCATTTAGAAAATGTTTTTCCACAGAATGAATACACCCCTGATCACACTAAAACAGTTCACTTTCATAGCAGCCGCATAAAAACAGCATGATCACTTTGTATATATAATTCCTTCTCGCTACTATCTACTCGCTCAACTCTTCTCACCCTTCGCTTGTGGACTTCAGCACAACACACCAGCCCCAAAAAACTTTCCAAGCCAAACCTTCATATCATGATCGCTAACAGCTACACACAGCCTACATCATTGTCACGTCACAGACAACATACTAGCCTGTTAGTAAACCCGCTACAATCATGCAGTACAGTGTACAGTCAGAATGCAGTTTAGCAGTTACACCACCGGGCACCGGTGGCAATAAATTCATAAAACCAAAAGCTTACCTTGACATGGAAGACATCCACTGTTGGATAGCCATAGCCTGCTAGCTAACATAGCATCCCTCTCTGTTTGAGCCGGGTGTTTCAGTAGGCTAAATGCATTTTTTGGGGGGGCTCCACTTTAAACCTGCTTTATCCTGGCTATTTACAGCAGATTAGTGCTGTAATTCACAACATCTCTTCCATGGCTCAGACTCATAAACTATTCCAGTGGGCCACAGCAGAGTGTGTGTGTGTGTGTGTGTGTGTGTGTGTGTGTGTGTGTGTGTGTGTGTGTGTGTGTGTGTGTGTGTGTGTGTGTGTGTGTGTGTGTGTGTGTGTGTGTGTGTGCGTGCGCAGGTGTGTGAATGTAGCTGATTTTCAGAGCTTGACGTGTTTTTGTGTCACGGATCCCCCCCCATTACTGCTGCTCATTCTGTTCACCAGTTCCGGAGGTCGATGTCACCGGCCTTCTAGGCTGTACTGAACTGTGTCATTAAGCACACCTGGTTCCAATTCCTCACTGATTGTGTTTGTATAAATGTGCTCTTTGTCGATTATTGTTCCCATGTCCGTTGGTGGTGTGAGTACCTATGTGTTGTCTCAGCCTGTGCTGCATGTTATTGTTCCCATGTCCGTTGGTGGTGTGAGTACCTATTGCGTTGTCTCAGCCTGTGCTGCATGTTATTCTTCCCATGTCTGTTGGTGGTGTGAGTACCTAATGCGTTGTCTCAGCCTGTGCTGCATGTTATTGTTCCCATGTCCGTTGGTGGTGTGAGTACCTATTGCGTTGTCTCAGCCTGTGCTGCATGTTATTGTTCCCATGTCCGTTGGTGGTGTGAGTACCTATTGCGTTGTCTCAGCCTGTGCTGCATGTTATTGTTCCCATGTCCGTTGGTGGTGTGAGTACCTATTGCGTTGTCTCAGCCTGTGCTGCATGTTATTGTTCCCATGTCTGTTGGTGGTGTGAGTACCTATTGCGTTGTCTCAGCCTGTGCTGCATGTTATTGTTCCCATGTCTGTTGGTGGTGTGAGTACCTATTGCGTTGTCTCAGCCTGTGCTGCATGTTATTGTTCCCATGTCTGTTGGTGGTGTGAGTACCTATTGCGTTGTCTCAGCCTGTGCTGCATGTTATTGTTCCCATGTCTGTTGGTGGTGTGAGTACCTATTGCGTTGTCTCAGCCTGTGCTGCATGTTATTGTTCCCATGTCTGTTGGTGGTGTGAGTACCTATTGCGTTGTCTCAGCCTGTGCTGCATGTTATTGTTCCCATGTCTGTTGGTGGTGTGAGTACCTATTGCGTTGTCTCAGCCTGTGCTGCATGTTTTTGTTCCCATGTCTGTTGGTGGTGTGAGTACCTAATGCGTTGTCTCAGCCTGTGCTGCATGTTATTGTTCCCATGTCTGTTGGTGGTGTGAGTACCTAATGCGTTGTCTCAGCCTGTGCTGCATGTTTTTGTTCCCATGTCCGTTGGTGGTGTGAGTACCTATTGCGTTGTCTCAGCCTGTGCTGCATGTTATTGTTCCCATGTCCGTTGGTGGTGTGAGTACCTATTGCGTTGTCTCAGCCTGTGCTGCATGTTATTGTTCCCATGTCCGTTGGTGGTGTGAGTACCTATTGCGTTGTCTCAGCCTGTGCTGCATGTTATTGTTCCCATGTCCGTTGGTGGTGTGAGCACATATTGCGTTGTCTCAGCCTGTGCTGCATGTTATTGTTCCCATGTCTGTTGGTGGTGTGAGTACCTAATGCGTTGTCTCAGCCTGTGCTGCGTGTTTTGTGCATTGCGTATTACGGGTTCCGTGTCGTTATACAAGGTTTACCCTCGCTCTTTTGTTTGGGTACATCCCAGTGTTTTGTATACGTTTCTTTTGGGTGTATTAAAAACTCAGATGTATTCCTGCGCCTGTCTCCAAATCCTTTACACCAGCGTGACTTTTTGTCTATATCCAGGAACCATTGTTTCCCATTACAAGATAGTTACCAGTAGACACACACCATCCCACTCAGTCATAAATGACACTAACAAGACTATTAGGAAGTCACTAACACATTCTACCAGCTAACATTGTGTATACAGTAGGAAAAGCCACAGTCTATCTATTAATCGCTCTGATAGTGCTGCCGCTTTCATCCCTCCATCCTTCCCTCGTTCTCTCCATTCATATGGAGAATGTGACATTTCCTCCATATTGAGCTATTAGCCTTCACAGATAAGATCCAACTCCAACTCTGTTTTATCAGCGTGTAGACAGGACAAACACACAGGCTGCCATTACTACCGCTGGCCCTTCTTGGAGCCTACTGGGCTGAATAGAAAGATCACTGTTGGCAGCAGCAAACATTCACTTCTCTCTGTTGCTACAGTACAAAGAGTAGAGTTGAGTTTTGCAATCAATCAAATGTATTTACAAAGCCCTTTTTACATCAGCCAATGTCACAAAGTGCTATACAGAAAACAGCAAGCAATGCAGATGTAGAAGCACGGTGGCTAGGAAATTGTATTTCATGTCCAGCTTTTGCCAATAAGTGTGTGTGTGTATTAACAGAGGTACAGTGCCTTTGGAAAGTATTCAGAGCCCTTGACTTTTCCCACATTTTGTTGCATTACAACTTTATTCTAAAATGTATTAAATTGATGAGGAGAAAAAAACTATCAACACACAACACCCCTCAATGACAAAGCAAAAACTGATTTTTAGAAAATGTTGCAAATTAAAAATAAATATTACATTTACATAAGTATTCAGACCCTTTACTCAGTACTTTGTTGAAGCACCTTTGGCAGTGATTACAGCCTCAAGTCTTCCTGGGTATGACGCTACAAGCTTGGCACACCTGTATTTGGGGAGTTTCTCCCATTCTTCTCTGCAGATCCTCAAGCTCTGTCAGGTTGGAAGGGGAGCGTTGCTGCACAGCCATTTTCAGGTCTCTCCAGAGATGTTCCATCAGGTTTACGTCCGGGTTCTGGCTTGGCCACTCAAGGATATTTAGAGACTTGTCCCGAAGCCACTCCTGCGTTGTCTTGGCTATGTGCTTAGGGTAGTTGTCCTGTTGGAAGGTGAACCTTCGCCCCAGTCTGAGGTCCTGAGCGCTCTGGAGCAGGTTTTCATCAAGGATCGTACTTTGCTCCATTCATCATTGCCTCGATCCTGACTAGTCTCCCAGTCCATGCCGCTGAAAAACTTCCCCCACAACATGATGCTGCCACCACCATGCTTCATCGTTGGGATGGTGCCAGGTTTCCTCCAGAGTTGACACTTGGCATTCAGGCCAAAGAGTTAAATCTTGATTTCGTCAGATCAGAGAATCTTGTTTCTCGTGGTCTGAGAGTCTTTAGGTACACTTTGGCAAACTCCAGGCGGGCTGTCATGTGCTTTTTACTGAGGAATGGCTTCCGTCTGGCCACTCTCACCTGATTGGTGGAGTGCTGCAGAGAAGGTTGTCCTCTGGGAAGGTTCTCCCATCTCCACAGAGGAACCCTATAGCTCTGTCAGAGTGACCATCGGGATCTTGGTCACCTCCCTGACCAAGGCCCTTTTCCCCCGATTGCTCAGTTTGGCCGTGTGGCCAGCTCTAAGAAGAGTCTTGGTGGTTCCAAACTTCTTCCATTGAAGAATTATAGAGGTGACTGTGTTCTTAGTGACCTTCAATGCTGCAGAAATGTTTTGGTACCTTTCCCCAAATATGTGACCCAACACAATCCTGTCTCTGAGCTCTACGAACAATTCCTTCAACCGCATGGCTTGGTTTTTGCTCTGACATGCATTGTCAACTGTGGGACCTTATATAGACAGTTGAGTGCCTTTCCAAATCATGCCCAATCAATTTAGTTTACCACAGGTGGATTCCAATCAAGTTGTAGAAACATCTCAACGACGATCAATGAAACAAGATGCACATGAGCTCAATTTCGAGTTTCATAGCAAAGGGTCTGAATACTTATGTAAATAAGATATATATATTTTTAAATTGTATACATTTGTAAAAATTTCTACAAACCTGGTTTCACTTTGTCATTATGGGGTATTGTGTGTAGATGACTGAGGATATATACTTTATAATACATTTTAGAAGGATGTTACGTAACAAAATGTGGAAAAAGTCAAGGGTCTGAATACTTTCCGAAGGCACTGTATTTTACCTGCCAGTGCATTGTTGATCCAGTAAAAACTGTAGAGTCTGTCTCAGTGGCCCGCAGCCCACAGTGCTGACCACGCATAGCTAGGTGAAGGCTTTGTTGTGTGTGCGTGTTTTTTTGTGTTTGGCCTTTGTTATGCGGTAATAATACCACACACACACACACACAGCTAATATGCAGTATTTGAAGGGAAAGATGTAACAGTGTTTGCCATGGGACAATGCATATGGCTTCTGCATTACTCTACAACAAATAGCCGAAAGTAAACAGACACAGGAGCTCAGATCAAGTTAGTGTTTGATTTTAACGGTATTCTTTACCATTCCACAATAAATATACAGTGAGGCATCGCTCCATCAACACCGTCTATCTGAAAACGGCTAGCTATTTACATGTGTACAGTACATCTTCTAGTTTTAGTAGTCTGTAATCTAGTCCATTATCACAAGGTAATCAATCAAACATTCCAAACTGCATTATCATTTCTGTTTCCTGGAACTAGAATGAGAACATCGACATTCCGAACACCACCCCCCCCCCATTCTCGTCACATTTTATGTAATCACGCATGTGACAGTCTTTGGTTACACTCTATCACACACACACACTGTAACGCTCGTCTTTCTCCTCATCTGAAGAGGAGCAAGGATCGGACCAATATGCAGCGTAGTTTAAAGACATAATCATGTTTATTTAAACGAAGACGAAAAACACTTGAACAAACTACAAAATAACAAACGACGTGAACAGACCTGAACTTGAGAACAAAACACATGAACGCACGAACAGGACGGAACACACGAACGAAACGAAACAGTCCCGTGTGGTACAAACACTGACACAGGAACAATCACCCACAAACAAACAGTGAGAACAGCCTACCTTAATATGGTTCTCAATCAGAGGAAACGTAAAACACCTGCCCCTAATTGAGAACCATATCAGGCTAATACATTGAACCCAACATAGAAACACATAACATAGAATGCCCACCCCAACTCACGCCCTGACCATACTAAACAAAGACAAAATAAAGGAAATAAGGTCAGGAACGTCACACACACACACACACACACACACACAGCGTGGCGAGAAGAAGGGGTAATAATAGAGATGTTCTGTGATTTATACTTCTAAGATATTCAAATGAATTCAAAGACCTTGACTTTCATGCACCGATGCACACAAGTTGCTCCGTATTCAACAAGGACAGCGTCGCCATATTACCTGTGAACAACACCAGCATTAACTCACTTCAACTCACTGTCTCTGACAACTCTGTCAACAACGACTACACTACTCATAGTTACTGCAATCAATCTCTTGAGTTGTCAGAGTTAAAATGGCTGACGTTGACGAGTGGTTCTGGAGCAATATAGAGTAAAGATTGAAAGGTTATTGTTATCTATCCATTACCAGGGCAACAACAACAACAGCTCACAGGAGAAGTCAAATAAAACGTGTTTTAGCAGCTTCATCTCAACCTTGCTAAAACCACGGCCAACGTCTTCAACTTGTTACCCAGAGTGTGAGCTAGCGATCTGTTTTCTCACCCTGAACAACTAACACAAGCTGTGTGGTTTACACTTTACAAACAAGCCTGCAAACACTAAGGCACTCTATTTCTGTTATAACGTGAAGGTCACAGAAGGTCATTATGAAACTCTAAATATAAGCTCTACAGTTGATTTGGTTCAGGTAAATATATGCTTTAGTGCTGCTGTAGTGGCGTTGGAAATCCCAGACAGAGACAGAGGAAACGCTGAGAAGACGAGCAGCACAACTCTTCACATTCACACTTGTGAGCTATGGGTTAAGGCTCCAGAGTAGCGCAGCGGTCTAAGGCGCTGCATCTCTGTCCTAGAGGCGTCACTACAGACTCTGGTTTGATCCAGAGCTGTATCACAACCGGCCGTGATTGGGAGTCCCATAGGGCGGCGCACAATTAGCCCAGCGTTGTCCGGGTTAGAGGAGGGTTTGGCTGGAGCAGGCTATCTTTGCAAAATAATAATTAACTGACTTGCCTAGTTAAATAAAAAGAATCCCTGCTCAGTCTGTCTGTGTTGCTCTGCATGTGCTCACTGCTCATTGTTTGTCTGCATTGTTATTGGAATTGTTTTAATAACCTGCCCAGGGACTGCGGTTGAAAATTAACGTTGATTAATGTTTCACTCTCCCTGTAAAAATAAACTCAAATTCAAATTCACTTAGAAATGTTTCAGACAGACAGCCAGATTGAAAAACACGTCTGGGTCAAGAGAGAATTGAGGAGGGGAGGAGGGGACTGAGCACAGTAAAATCACAACTAGGTTCCAACTCCAAGTAAACTCTGTTTCCGGGAGACACGTGCACAAACACACACACTATCAAAGGAAGACAAGGGCCTACCTTCACGTCTCGATGGATGACATTGTTGTCATGACAATATCGCAGTGCCTCTAAGATCTGTCTCATGTAGTGACTGGAGCAGGAGAAAGGAAGGCAGAAATAAAACGCCATGACTATTGAGTCTAAACAATATTGTTGTAATAGCGACAAGTGGTTATTTCTGTCCATGGTGTTTTGGTATTCTTCTCTGAATTAATTTTTCACTAGTTGTGTTAAATTCAGTTTTGAAAGGTTGAATGCCACATTGAAGTGCAGCCTTGGAGAAAAGTGAAGCCATCAGATTGAATGGAACTCAATGCAACAAGAGGAACTATTTCAAATGGAGCATCATGGGAAGTGAACTTGGTCTTACCTGGCCACCGCCTCACTGTAGACGAAGCCAGCGTCTGCCCTCTTCACAATCTCAAAACACAGGTCTGCACCATCCATACTGTCGGAGAGAGAGAGATAGATAGAGGGAGTGATAGAGGGTGAGTGAGTGGAAGAGGGGGAGAAAGAGAGAGAGAAGGGGAGAGAGAGTGAGAGAGAGATGAGAGTGTGTATGTCTGTGTGCATGTATGTATGTATGTGTCTGTGTGTGTGTGTGTGTTTGTGTGTGTGTCTGTATCTGACTGTTTGCATGCGTTAATGTCTGTATATGTGTGTTCGATAAAACAATGGATATTCCTTTAAAATGAAACTTGTTCGTTTTTATCGTATCCTTTGTTCGTGTGGAATCTTCAGGGACCTAAGGAGGGTTTCCTCTTGTGCGCAGTCTTTGTCTACAACAGAGTAGACTAGAACAGAACACAACAGAATAGAACAGAGTAGACCAGAACAGAACACAACAGAATAGAACAGAGTAGACTACAACCGAACACAACAGAATAGAACAGAGTAGACTAGAACACAACTGAATAGAACAGAGTAGACTAGAACAAAACACAACAGAATAGAACAGAGTAGACTAGAACAGAACACAACAGAATAGAACAGAGTAGACTAGAACAAAACACAACAGAATATAACAGAGTAGACTAGAACAAAACACAACAGAATAGAACAGAGTAGACTAGAACAGAACAGAACACAACAGAATAGAACAGAGCAGACTAGAACAGAACACAACAGAATAGAACAGAGTAGACTACAACAGAACACAACAGAATAGAACAGAGTAGACTAGAACACAACTGAATAGAACAGAGTAGACTAGAACAAAACACAACAGAATAGAACAGAGTAGACTAGAACAGAACACAACAGAATAGAACAGAGTAGACTAGAACAAAACACAACAGAATATAACAGAGTAGACTAGAACAAAACACAACAGAATAGAACAGAGTAGACTAGAACAGAACACAACAGAATATATCAGAGTAGACTAGAACAGAACACAACAGAATAGAACAGAGTAGACTACAACAGAACACAACAGAATAGAACAGAGTAGACTAGAACAGAACACAACAGAATAGAACAGAGTAAACTACAACAGAACACAACAGAATAGAACAGAGTAGACTAGAACAGAACACAACAGAATAGAACAGAGTAGACTAGAACACAACTGAATAGAACAGAGTAGACTAGAACACAACTGAATAGAACAGAGTAGACTACAACAGAACACAACAGAATAGAACAGAGTAGACTAGAACAGAACACAACAGAATAGAACAGAGTAGACTAGAACACAACTGAATAGAACAGAGTAGACTAGAACAGAACACAACAGAATAGAACAGAGTAGACTAGAACAGAACACAACAGAATAGAACAGAGTAGACTAGAACAGAACACAACAGAATAGAACAGAGTAGACTTGAACACAACTGAATAGAACAGAGTAGACTAGAACACAACTGAATAGAACAGAGTAGACTACAACAGAACACAACAGAATAGAACAGAGTAGACTAGAACAAAACACAACAGAATAGAACAGAGTAGACTAGAACACAACAGAATAGAACAGAGTAGACTAGAACAGAACACAACAGAATAGAACAGAGTAGACTAGAACAGAACACAACAGAATATAACAGAGTAGACTAGAACAGAACACAACAGAATAGAACAGAGTAGACTAGAACAGAACACAACAGAATAGAACAGAGTAGACTAGAACAGAACACAACTGAATAGAACAGAGTAGACTAGAACAGAACACAACAGAATAGAACAGAGTAGACTACAACAGAACACAACAGAATATAACAGAGTAGACTAGAACAGAACACAACAGAATAGAACAGAGTAGACTAGAACAGAACACAACAGAATAGAACAGAGTAGACTACAACAGAACACAACAGAATAGAACAGAGTAGACTAGAACACAACTGAATAGAACAGAGTAGACTAGAACAAAACACAACAGAATAGAACAGAGTAGACTAGAACAAAACACAACAGAATAGAACAGAGTAGACTAGAACAGAACACAACAGAATAGAACAGAGTAGACTACAACAGAACACAACAGAATAGAACAGAGTAGACTAGAACAGAACACAACTGAATAGAACAGAGTAGACTAGAACAGAACACAACTGAATAGAACAGAGTAGACTAGAACAGAACAGAACACAACAGAATAGAACAGAGTAGACTAGAACACAACTGAATAGAACAGAGTAGACTAGAACACAACTGAATAGAACAGAGTAGACTACAACAGAACACAACAGAATAGAACAGAGTAGACTAGAACAGAACACAACAGAATAGAACAGAGTAGACTAGAACACAACTGAATAGAACAGAGTAGACTAGAACAGAACACAACAGAATAGAACAGAGTAGACTAGAACAGAACACAACAGAATAGAACAGAGTAGACTAGAACAGAACACAACAGAATAGAACAGAGTAGACTAGAACAGAACACAACAGAATAGAACAGAGTAGACTAGAACAGAACACAACAGAATATAACAGAGTAGACTAGAACAGAACACAACTGAATAGAACAGAGTAGACTAGAACAGAACACAACAGAATAGAACAGAGTAGACTACAACAGAACACAACAGAATATAACAGGGGTAGACTAGAACAGAACACAACAGAATAGAACAGAGTAGACTAGAACAGAACACAACAGAATAGAACAGAGTAGACTAGAACAGAACACAACAGAATAGAACAGAGTAGACTAGAACACAACTGGATAGAACAGAGTAGACTAGAACAAAACACAACAGAATATAACAGAGTAGACTAGAACAAAACACAACAGAATATAACAGAGTAGACTAGAACAGACCACAACAGAATATAACAGAGTAGACTAGAACAGAACACAACTGAATAGAACAGAGTAGACTAGAACAAAACACAACAGAATATAACAGAGTAGACTAGAACAAAACACAACAGAATAGAACAGAGTAGACTAGAACAGAACACAACAGAATAGAACAGAGTAAACTAGAACACAACAGAATAGAACAGAGTAGACTAGAACAAAACACAACAGAATAGAACAGAGTAGACTAGAACAGAACACAACAGAATAGAACAGAGTAGACTACAACAAAACACAACAGAATAGAACAGAGTAGACTAGAACAGAACACAACAGAATAGAACAGAGTAGACTACAACAGAACACAACAGAATAGAACAGAGTAGACTAGAACAGAACACAACAGAATAGAACAGAGTAGACTAGAACACAACTGAATAGAACAGAGTAGACTAGAACAGAACACAACAGAATAGAACAGAGTAGACTAGAACAGAACACAACAGAATAGAACAGAGTAGACTAGAACAGAACACAACAGAATAGAACAGAGTAGACTAGAACAGAACACAACAGAATAGAACAGAGTAGACTAGAACAGAACACAACAGAATATAACAGAGTAGACTAGAACAGAACACAACTGAATAGAACAGAGTAGACTAGAACAGAACACAACAGAATAGAACAGAGTAGACTACAACAGAACACAACAGAATATAACAGGGGTAGACTAGAACAGAACACAACAGAATAGAACAGAGTAGACTAGAACAGAACACAACAGAATAGAACAGAGTAGACTAGAACAGAACACAACAGAATAGAACAGAGTAGACTAGAACACAACTGGATAGAACAGAGTAGAGTAGAACAAAACACAACAGAATATAACAGAGTAGACTAGAACAAAACACAACAGAATATAACAGAGTAGACTAGAACAGACCACAACAGAATATAACAGAGTAGACTAGAACAGAACACAACTGAATAGAACAGAGTAGACTAGAACAAAACACAACAGAATATAACAGAGTAGACTAGAACAAAACACAACAGAATAGAACAGAGTAGACTAGAACAGAACACAACAGAATAGAACAGAGTAAACTAGAACACAACAGAATAGAACAGAGTAGACTAGAACAAAACACAACAGAATAGAACAGAGTAGACTAGAACAGAACACAACAGAATAGAACAGAGTAGACTACAACAAAACACAACAGAATAGAACAGAGTAGACTAGAACAGAACACAACAGAATAGAACAGAGTAAACTACAACAGAACACAACAGAATAGAACAGAGTAGACTAGAACAAAACACAACAGAATAGAACAGAGTAGATTAGAACAGAACACAACAGAATAGAACAGAGTAGACTAGAACAAAACACAACAGAATAGAATAGAGTAGACTAGAACAGAACACTCTTCATATTCCACACTGATGGCTTTCTTTCTTTCTTTCTTTCTTTCTTTCTTTCTTTCTTTCTTTCTTTCTTTCTTTCTTTGTCTTTCTTTCTTTCTTTCTTTCCTTCTTTCAGTCTCTCTCTCTATCATTTTTGAGCAGACACCGTAGGTAGGACTCACCATCTCTTCCTCTACAGACCTCTTTCACTATTTCCCCCTCTCGCTCTTTCTTTCTCGATCACTTCTTCTACGTCCCTGGCTGCTCTCTCGACTTTCAGCCCTCTGCGATTCTCCTCTCTCTCTCTCTCTCTCTCTCTCTCTCTCTCTCTCTCTCTCTCTCTCTCTCTCTCTCTCTCTCTCTCTCCTCTGATTCTCTCCATCTCTCTACTCCAGTCCTATTATCACCAGAGGTGTAGTCCTGCCGCAGCGTCCCGGAGCGTCCCGGAGCGTCGCTCGCTACTTCTCACAATGGTGCTTGTTTACTAAAAGGTCGATCAAAGCTATTCAATGGCTGCAAAGTCACAATGTTTTATTAGTATTCTACACAACAGAACCGAATGGAATAGCATGTTATAAACTGGGTGGTTCGAGCCCCGAATGCTAATTGGCTGACAGCCAAGGGTATATCAGACATTATTAACTGGGTGGTTCGAGCCCTGAATGCTGATTTGCTGAAAGCCATGATATATCAGACCGTATACCACGGGCATGACAAAACATTTCGTTTTATTGCTCTAATTACATTGGCAACCAGTTTATAATAGCAATAAGGCACCTCAGGGGTTGCTTCGTGCCTAAGAACAGCCCTTAGCCGTGGTATATTGGCCATATACCACACCTCCTCTGGCCTTATTTCTTAAGTATAACGTTACCGTAAGACCAAAAACACCACCTTATGAGATTTTAGGATGATTAGCTGAATGGTCACAGTTTTTTCTCATGGGTCAAAAGTTAACAGCTTGTGCACCACGGTGGCACTAGGAAAAATATGAGCTTTGATTGAAACAAAATACAGGTAGGCCTATACTATTGGTTACAACCAGATGCTCAGGAAAAAATAGTTAGGCCTACCTACATAATATACATTAAATAAGATGAACACTTACCACGCTGCACCTTGGTCCTCTCTTTCTCCCGACGACAACCGTTACAGACAATACGTGTGGGTGTAGGCAGATGTTGCATTTGGAGGACGAATTTATGCATATTCTATCGGTACAAATTATGATGTCATTTCAGAAATGATGACGTCACTTTAAAAATTGCTTTTGCCTCAACACGTTCAATAAGAGCTTGCTACACTGACGTCTGCCTGCAGCCACAGCTGCAGCTACTCTCACTCACTTTACCCATACAGTACTCTGTCCTGATAACTAGCCTAGCTATGCTAGTGTTAGCGAGCAGTATAAATCCATTACCAACGGTCACATCGATTACACCACTAGTGGTGTGACCGCTCAGCGACATGACAGACTGAACTGATGGGGATGGGAGCGACCTCGGATTATAACTTATCATATTAAACCTCATCACATTTGAAATAAAATACTTTTTAGATGCAAAAAATGCTTATATCCTATGAATATGTATGTTGCTGTGCATAATTGAGTGAGTGAGTGTGAGAGTGTGTGCGCGTGCATGCGTAATAGAGAAGGAAACAGAGTTGTGACTCACAACTCGAAGACCATGTAGAGCATGCCATCAGAGCTGTATGTCTCCACTAGCTCTACGATGTGAGGGTGCTTCAGCATGTGGCAGATACTGGCTTCTCTCTTCAGATCTGTGGAGGAAAGAGAGAGAGAGAGAGAGAGGTTTGTGGTCAGAGGTTATAATTAATGTGTCAGAAAATGGTCTATAGAAAAGCATCAGAACACACAGACTATTAATGGGTGAGAGAGAGAGAGGTGTGACAGACATTGACTTAGAGGAAAGAGAGAGAGAAGAAATAACAATGTGCTCCGCTAAGCTAAGATCACTAAACATGCCTGCTCATTTCTATAAATATTCAAATCTGAAAAAGAAAATAAATGTAGTTAACATCATGTGAGAGAGATGAGTTTTGGGGAGAGTGAATATGCGTGGGGGAAAATGAGATTGCTTGAACAAATCAATATTTTGAGTCTTCAACAGGTATGCAAATGAGGTATTGCACTGTCATCCTAAACAGGATGGACTTAAGGTATAACTCTAACAGCTATTAAGCTCCTTAAACCAAGATGGCTCCTCAGACACCAGTTAGAATGGTGACAGCAGCCATACAGTTAAATGTGTGTACATGTGATTTTTCCTTTTAAAATGTATACGAGAGAATAAAGCAGGCATTCAATCACTTGCAGATAGTGATTTTCCAGATAACTAGTGCTTTCAGAAGTGAGTATGATTTATACAGCAGCGTGTCTGTGTCACGATCGTGTGGAGAGACGGACCAAGGCGCAGCGTGATAGTGATACATCTTCTCTTTATTAACGAAGATGAAAGAACACGACACACTTTAACAAACTAACAAAAACAACAAACGATCGTGAAGCTAATACAAACTACGTGCACACATGCAACATAGACATAGACAAAAACACAAACATACCCCATGTCACACCCTGACCTAACTAAAATAATAAAGAAAACAAAGAATACTAAGGCCAGGGCGTGACAGTACCCCCCCCAAAAGGTGCGGACTCCGACCGCAAAACCTGACAAATAAAGGGAGGGTCCGGGGTGGGCCTTAATATGGCGGCGGCTCGGGTGCGGGACGTTGCCCCCACTCCACCATTGTCAATATCCGCTTCAGTGTCTCTGGTAGATCCTGGCTGGCTGGCGGCTTCGGAAGATCCTGGCTGGCTGGCGACTCTGGCTGCTCATGGCTGGCTGGCGACTCTGGCTGCTCATGGCTGGCTGGCGACTCTGGCTGCTCATGGCTGGCTGGTGACTCTGGCTGCTCATGGCTGGCTGGCGACTCTGGCTGCTCATGGCTGGCTGGCGACTCTGGCTGCTCATGGCTGGCTGGCGACTCTGGCTGCTCATGGCTGGCTGGCGACTCTGGCTGCTCATGGCTGGCTGGCGACTCTGGCTGCTCATGGCTGGCTGGCGACTCTGACTGCTCATGGCTGGCTGGCGACTCTGGCTGCTCATGGCTGGCTGGCGACTCTGGCTGCTCATGGCTGGCTGGCTGGCGGCTCTGGCTGCTCATGGCTGGCTGGCGGCTCTGGCTGCTCATGGCTGGTTGGCGGCTCTGGCAGATCCTGTCTGGTTGGCGGCTCTGGCAGATCCTGTCTGGTTGGCGGCTCTGGCAGATCCTGTCTGGTTGGCGGCTCTGGCAGATCCTGTCTGGTTGGCGGCTCTGGCAGATCCTGTCTGGTTGGCGGCTCTGGCAGATCCTGACTGACGAACGGCTCTAGCGGCTCCTGACTGACGAACGGCTCTGACGGCTCGGGACAGACGGGCGGCTCTAATGGCTCTGTGCAGACGGATGGCTCAGATGGCGCTGGGTAGACGGATGGCTCAGATGGCGCTGGGTAGACGGATGGCTCAGATGGCGCTGGGTAGACGGATGGCTCAGATGGCGCTGGGTAGACGGATGGCTCAGATGGCACTGGGTAGACGGGCAGCTCTGGCCGGATGAGGCGCACTGTAGGCCTGGTGCGTGGTGCCGGAACTGGAGGTACCGGGCTAAGGACACGCACCTTCAGGCTAGTGCGGGGAGAAGGAACAGGGCATACTGGACCCTGGAGACGCACATTAGGCCTAGTGCGTGGTGCCGGAACTGGTGGTACCGGGCTGGGGACACGCATCTCAGGGCTAGTGCGGGGAGCAGCAACAGGAGACTTGGTGCATGGCGTAGGCACAGGTGGTAATGGGCGGGAGACACGCACCATTGGACGAGTGCGTGGAGGAGGAACAGGGCTCTGGAGACACACTGGAAGCCTGGTGCGTGGTGTAGGCACTGGTGGAACTGGACTGGGGCGGGGAGGTGGCGCCGGAAATACCGGACCGTGCAGGCGTACTGACTCCCTTGAGCACCGAGCCTGCCCAACCTTACCTGGTTGAATGGTCCCCGTCGCCCGCCCAGTGCGGGGAGGTGGAATAACCCGCACCGGGCTATGTAGGCGAACCGGGGACACCATGCGTAAGGCTGGTGCCATGTAAGCCGGCCCGAGGAGACGCACTGGAGACCAGACGCGTTGAGCCGGCTTCATGGCACCTGGCTCAATGCCCAATCTAGCCCTACCAGTGCGGGGAGGTGGAATAACCCGCACCGGGCTATGAACACGTACAGGAGACACCGTGCGCTCTACTGCGTAACACGGTGTCTGCCCGTACTCCCGCTCTCCACGGTTAGCCTGGGAAGTGGGCGCAGGTCTCCTACCTGACCTCGGCCCACTACCTCTAAGCCCCCCCCCCCAAGAAATTTTTGGGTTGTACTTGCGGGCTTCCAGCCTTGCCTCCGTGCTGCCTCCTCATATCGCCTCCTCTCGGCTTTCGCTGCCTCCAGCTCTTCACGAGGGAGGCGATATTCTCCCGGTTGTGCCCAAGGTCCCTTTCCATCCAAAATCTCCTCCCATGTCCATGAATCCTTTGTTCCTTGCTCCTGTTGCCACTGATCACGCTGCTTGATCCTTGTTTGGTGGGTAATTCTGTCACGATCGTGTGGAGAGACGGACCAAGGCGCAGCGTGATAGTGATACATCTTCTCTTTATTAACGAAGATGAAAGAACACGACACACTTTAACAAACTAACAAAAACAACAAACGATCGTGAAGCTAATACAAACTACGTGCACACATGCAACATAGACATAGACAAAAACACAAACATACCCCATGTCACACCCTGACCTAACTAAAATAATAAAGAAAACAAAGAATACTAAGGCCAGGGCGTGACAGTCTGGGATGGCGTTGACACTTGATGGAGAAGTAGTGACAGTGCAACTGACTCACTGTAGAGCCTGGTGATAAGACTAGCCAACACCAGGCGGAGTTATCAGAGGTTTTTTATTGTCATTTAATTTATTTAACTAGGCAAGTCAGTTAAGAACTTATTCTTATTTACAATGACAGCCTAGGAATCCGTGGGTTAACTGCCTTGTTCAGGGGTAGAACGACCGATTTTTACCTTGTCAACTCGGGGATTCAATCTAGCAACCTTTCGGTTACTGGCCCAACGCTCTAACCACTAGGCTACCTGCCGCCCCTCAGGGGAACGTGAAGCTTAATCTAAACTGAGAACGTGTGTAACTCCTCTCTCCACTCCTTCCCTCTGTCCAATGTGAGGTCCTACCATGCAATATTCCTCCCCTCTCCCTCTGTACTACCTCTGTCCCTACCTACCCCCCTTGTCTCTGTCCCCACCTCCCCCTCCCTGTCTCTGTCCCTCCCTACCCCCCTTCTCTCTGTCCCCACCTCCCCCTCCCTGTCTCTGTCCCCACCTCCCCCTCCCTGTCTCTGTCCCCACCTCCCCCTCCCTGTCTCTGTCCCTACCTACCCCCCTTCTCTCTGTCCCCACCTCCCCCTCCCTGTCTCTGTCCCCACCTCCCCCTCCCTGTCTCTGTCCCTACCTACCCCCCTTCTCTCTGTCCCCACCTCCCCCTCCCTGTCTCTGTCCCCACCTCCCCACTCTCTCTACTGTCCTGTGTTTCAATGTTTGACCCATTTGCCAAACAGACCAAAATAAATACCTCCAGCCTTTTATATCAAGTAGATTACTCACTGCACTATACTACTGAGCGAGCGAGAGAGAGACACACAGAGAGAGAGCAAGAGACAGAAAAATAAGGAACAGCACGTCAGAAATCAGCTCAATGTAATTGAAGAATCCATAGACTCTAAGCCACTTCTGGGAAAATTGGAAAACACTAAACAAACAACAACACGAAGAATTATCTATCCAAAATGGAGATGTATGGGTAAACCAATTCTCCAATCTTTTTGACCCTATAACAAAGAACAAACAGCAAAAATATATACATGATCAAATACAAATCTTACAATCAATTATAAAAGACTACCTGAGCACACTGGATTCTCCAATTACATTCAATGAACTACAGGACAGAATACAAACACTACAACCCAAAAAGGCCTGTGTGGTTGACGGTATCTTAAATTAAATGATAAAATATACAGACCACAAATTCCAATTGGCTATACTTAAACTCTGTAACATCATCCTCAGCTCTGGCATCTTCCCCAATATTTGGAATCAAGGACTGATTTGACCCCAATAACTACCGGGGATATGCGTCAACAGCAACCAACAGAAAATCTTCTGCATTATCATTAACAGCAGACTCATACATTCCCTCAGCGAAGACAATGTACTGAGCAAATGTCAAATTGGCTTTTTACCAAATTGCCGTACGACAGACCACGTATTCACCCTGCACACCCCAATTGACAAATAAACAAACCAAAACAAAGGCAAAGTGTTCTCATGCTTTGTTGATTTCAAAAAAGCGTTTGACTCAATTTGGCATGAGGGTCTGCTATACAAATTGATGGAAAGTGGTGTTGGGGGAAAAACATACAGCATTATAAATTCCATGTACACAAACAACAAGTGTGCGGTTAAAACTGGCAAAAATCGCACACATTTCCTTCCACAGGGCCGGAGGATGAGACAAGGATGCAGCTTAAGCCCCATCCTTTTAAACATATATATCTACAGCATTATATTCTCATTCTTCAAGCAGTGGAATGTTAGACATAGTTATTCTACAGACGTACACACTGACCCACTAACAAGCCCTGAAAGATCAGCCACTACAATATACTCCTTTCCCTTCTTCTCCCCTCCTCTCTCTTTTCCTCTTTTCTCTCTCATCTCCACTTCTTCCCTGTACCCTTCTGTCTTCCCCTCTCCTCTCCTCATCCATCCATCCGTTACAGCAGGCACTTTCCTTGATATTCTCCTCCAGGCAACAGCTATTCTGGGAGGGAATATTACTGCATGCCACACACATACACACGCACACACACATGCCGCACACACGCATGCCGCACACACACACACGCACGCACACACACACACACACACACACACACACACACACACACACACACACACACACACACACACACACACACACACACACACACACACACACACACACACACACACACACACACACACACACACACACACACACACCCGCATGCCACACACACACACACACACACCCGCATGCCACACACACACACACACACACACACACACACACACGCACGCACGCACGCACACGCACACACACACACACGCACACACACAAACACGCACGCACACACACACACGCACACACACACATGCCACACACACACATGCCGCACACACGCCTGCCGCACACACACCCACACACTCGCATGCCACACACACACACACACACACACACACACACACACACACACACACACACACACACACACACACACACACACACACACACACACACACACACACACACACACACAAGCACGCACACACACGCACATGCCGCACACAAGCACGCACACACACGCACAAACACGCCGCACGCACACACACACGCATGCCGCACACACACCCGCCGCACACACAAACACACACACCCGCCGCACACACAAACACACACACGCATGCCGCACACATACCCACACACTCGCATGCCACACACACACACACACACACACACACACACACACACACACACACACACACACACACACACACACACACACACACACACACACACACACACACACACACACACACACACACACACACACACACACACACACGCGCGTGCCGCACATACACGTGTATAATATATATAACCTTTGGGCTTTAAGAACACAATCCAGGAAAAAGTCTCCCTCTTAACT
This sequence comes from Salvelinus alpinus, assembly GCF_045679555.1. Classification (NCBI taxonomy): domain Eukaryota; kingdom Metazoa; phylum Chordata; class Actinopteri; order Salmoniformes; family Salmonidae; genus Salvelinus; species Salvelinus alpinus. The sequence goes on along the minus strand of NC_092105.1, from coordinate 13,766,876 downwards.
GCATGTACTTTTAATATCCTTCTCTGTAATGTAACACACATAAAAATATGGTATAGGACACCAAATATGGTGTCCTATAGGATATACTACACACCTAATGAAATAGTGAAGTCTTGTTACCTTCTAGGATCTTTGAGGAATAGATACGAATGTGATTTGACTCGTTGAAACAACATTTAGCGTGAGATTTTCACAGATTCCTTACTTTGCAAATTGAACTAGTGGAAATACAAAATCGATCGGGCATGCTATATGGACCTTTTTAGGATATGAAAAATAATTGTATCTAACAAAACGACACTTCATGTTATCTCTGGGACCCTTTGGATGATAAATCAGAGGAAGATTTCAGAATGTAAGTACACATTTCACCTTCAGAGGTGAATTTATCAAACCTATCGCGATGAAAAAAGTGTTTTGTTGTTAGGAGTTCTCCTCAAACAATAGCATGGCATTTTTTCCACAGTAATAGCATACTCCAAATTGGACAGTGCAGGTATATTATCAAGAATTTAAGCTTTCAGCCGATATAAGACACTTATATGTAGAGACATTTGTTGTTTCTCTAAAATCTGCGATCTTGACATCATGCGCTGCACGATTTACAACTGTCCCGTTAACGGAACGCAGATCCTTATTAAGATCCTACATCTGTAGGTAACGGGCTACAGGTACTGTTGAAAACAAATACGACCCATGTGCCACTCCCCCCTTTCAAGCTTACAGAACTCTTGCAGCCAGGTAGAAATACAGCTGGACTAAACCATAGCCACAATGAGTAGGGGTGCACATAACCAATTAACTAGTTGATATCTTATTTAAACATAATTTCATCACATTCTTCATAGGCCTTCTACTCAAACCGGTTCACAACTTCAATAGCAGTGATCTTGTTGAACAAAAAAAAAATATATATAAGAAAACTATCAGCGATAGTTGGGAGTGTTTGTCCTAAGAGAATGACCCATACGGCTAGCATAGTGGCTAGCCTTCACCGACGTTGCTTAACTAATGCTTACATACAGAAAGAAAAAAGGTGTTTTTAGCTCCCAGTGATACTGTAGCTCTCAGGACGATGTGTGTGTGTGTGTGTGTGTGTGTGTTGGAAGTGACCGAATGGAAATTATTCTCAGATCACTGCATCAGCAGTACAGCTAACCTCAGAAGAGAGACAATGATTGGCTGCTGATGAATGAGGAGGGAGGGAGAGAGAAAAAGAGAGAGATTGCATAAGTGTGGTTGAATGAAAGAGATGAAATTAATGAAAATGAGGAGGAAGAGAGGGAGTGAGAGAGAGAGGGAGGGAAGGGGGGAGAGAGGGAGGGAGGGTTGGGAGGGAGGGGGAGAGAGGGAGGGGGAGGGAGAGGGACGGATGGGAGGGAGAGAGAGAGGGGGGGAGGGGGAGGGAGGGAGAGAGAGAGAGAGGGAGGGGGAGAGAGGGAGGGGGTGGGAATGGAGGGAGAGAGAGAGGGAGAGAGAGTGAGAGGGAGGGAGGGAGATAGATCACACTCTACAGACCATGTCCTAGACCATGTACTTTCTACAAAGCTAGAGGAAGACCCAGGAGGAAAGTCCAAACCTCAATATGTCTTTGACACACCCATGCAAACTGCAGGAGGAATGTAAAACAGCGTCATGTTCAATGACTCACCACAGTTGAAGCAGATGGGAGGGGAGGAGAGGACAAGGGGGGAAGAGAGAGATAGATGTGATCTCAACAGAGGTCCCTGTTACTCCAGCTGGGAGTCAAAGCCTGCTCTGGAGGGGGACCGGAACTCTCAGTGTGTGTGTGTGTGTATGTGTATGTGTATGTGTGTGTGTGTGTACATGTGTGTGTGTGTGATTTTTCTCCTGCTGGTAGTCGTTGCCTGCTCTGGAGGGGCAGCAGAGACAGGCCCTGCTACACAGGGTATCACACTGAGAGCTCTAGGCACCAGGTACCACTACTACTAGCCACCACCTGGAGAGGACAGGGAGGGAAGGAGGGGGAGAGAGGGAGGGAAGGAGGGGGAGAGAGAGAGGGAGGGAGGGAGGGGAGGGAGGGGGAGAGAGGGAGGGAGGGAGGGGGAGAAAGAGAGGGGAGGGGGAGAGAGGGAGCGAGGGGGAGAGAGGGAGGGAGGGAGGGGAAGGAGGAAAAGAGAGAGAAGGAGGGAGGGGAGGGACGGGGAGAGAGGGAGGGATAGAGGGGTGGACGGAAAGTGATGAATCTATCTGGTTCTCTGGCGTCATTTTCTCCTTCCTCTCTTCTGCAGCAATTTGTATTTTTTATTTAATTTATTTCCGGATCTTCCTTGGGTTCAATCACGATTACGCTGTTACATATAAAAAAAACAGTACATAACAACACACATTATTACACCACTACTCTACCACTACATATCTACAATACAACTCATTATTACACCACTACTCTACCACTATATATTTACAATACAACACATTATTACACCACTACTCTATACCACTATATATCTACAATACAACACATTATTACACCACTACTCTACCACTATATATCTACAATACAACTCATTATTACACCACTACTCTACCACTATATATCTACAATACAACTCATTATTACACCACTACTCTACCACTATATATCTACAATACAACACATTATTACACCACTACTCTACCACTACATATCTACAATACGAAATCAATAATACAAAAAAATAACAATATTGATGTCACGCCCTGACCGTAGAGAGCTTTTTATGTCTCTATTTTGGTTTGGTCAGGGTGTGATTTGGGTGGGCATTCTATGTTGTGTGTTCTATGATTTTACATTTCTATGTGTTGGGCCGGGTGTGGTTCTCAATCAGGGACAGCTGTCTATCGTTGTCTCTGATTGAGAACCATACTTAGGTTGCCTTTTTCCCACCTGTATTGGTGGGTAGTTGTCCATGTTTAGTTGCCTGTGAGCACTACGTTGGCTTCACGGTTCGTTTGTTATTTTGTTAGTTTGTTAAGTGTTCTTCGTTGAATTAAAATATGTATTCCAATCGCGCTGCACCTTGGTCCACTCCTTTAAACGGCCGGGACAGAACTAGCCACCAAAAAAGGACCAAGCAGCGTGGAGGAGAGGACTGGACATGGGAGGACATCCTGGACCGCAAGGGATCCTACACATGAGAGGAGATCCTGGCTGGAAGGGATTGCCTCCCATGGGAACAGGTGGAGGCAGCCAGGAGAGCGGAGGCATCAGGAAAGGGGAACCAGCGGTACGAGCGAACACGGCTGGCAAGGAAGCCCGAGAGGCAGCCTAAATTTTGGGGGGGGAGATTGGCGGAGTCAGGTAGGAGACCTGAGCCAACTCCCCGTGCTTACCGTGGCGAGCATGTGACTGGTCAGGCCCCGTGCTACGGGGTGATGCGCACGGTGTCCTCAGCGCGTACTCATAGCCCGGTGCGCTATATCCCAGCTCCTCGCATTGGCCGGGCTAGAGTGGGCATCGAGCCAGGACGGAATGTGCCAGCCCTGCTCTCCAGACCTCCAGGACGTCTCTACGGCCCAGGATATCCTGCGCCGGCTCTGCGCACTGTGTCTCCAGTGTGTCTGCACAGCCCAGTGCGTCCTGTGCATGCGCCCCGCACGTGCAGGGCCAAAGTCACCATCCAGCCAGGATGGGTTGTGCAGGCTCGTTGCTCGAGACCTCCAGTGTGCCTCCACGGCCCAGTGCATCCGGTGCCTCGGCCAAGGACAAGGCCTCCTGCATGTCTCCCCAGCCTGGTGAGTCCTGTGCCTGTGCTAAGCCCTAACCCTCCTGCATGTCTCCACAGCCTGGTGAGTCCTGTGCCTTCTCCCAGAGCCAGGCCTCCTGTGTGTCTATCCACTCCAGTGATGATCCATGGCAAGAAGCCTCCAGTGATGATCCATGGCAAGAAGCCTCCAGTGATGATCCATGGCACGAAGCCTCCAGTGATGATCCATGGCAGGAAGCCTCCAGTGATGATCCATGGCAGGAAGCCTCCAGTGATGATCCATGGCACGAAGCCTCCAGTGATGATCCATGGCACGAAGCCTCCAGTGATGAGCCATGGCACGAAGCCTCCAGTGATGATCCATGGCAAGAAGCTTCCAGTGATGATCCATGGCAAGAAGCCTCCAGTGATGATCCATGGCACGAAGCCTCCAGTGATGATCCATGGCACGAAGCCTCCAGTGATGATCCATGGCAAGAAGCCTCCAGTGATAATCCATGGCACGAAGCCTCTAGTGATGATCCATGGCACGAAGCCTCCAGTGTTGATCCATGGCAGGAGGCCTCCAGTGATGATCCATGGCACGAAACCTCCAGTGAGGAGTCATGGCACGAGGCCTCCAACGAAGGCCGTCAGTCCGGAGCCTCCAGCGACGATCCCCAGTCCGTAGCCTCCAGCGACGCCCTGCAGTCCGGCGCCTCCAGCGACGCCCTGCAGTCCGGAGTGTCCAGCGACGCCCGGCAGTCCGGAGCATCCAGCGACGCCCTTCAGTCCGGAGCCTCCAGCGTCGCCCTCTAGTCCGGAGCCTCCAGCGTCGCCCTTCAGTCCGGAGCCTCCAGCGTCGCCCTTCAGTCCGGTGCCTCCAGCGTCGCCCTTCGGTTCGGAGCCTCCAGCGTCGCCCTTCAGTCCTGAGCCTTCAGCGACGCCCTTCAGTCCGGAGCCTCCAGCGTCGCCCTTCAGTCCAGTGCCTCCAGCGTCGCCCTTCGGTTCGGAGCCTCCAGCGTCGCCCTTCAGTCCAGAGCCTTCAGCGTCGCCCTTCAGTTTGGAGCCTCCAGGGTTGCCCTTCAGTCCGGAGCCTCCAGCGTCGCCCTTCAGTCCGGAGCCTCCAGTGTCGTCCTTCAGTCCGGAGCCTCCAGCGACGCCCCCCAGGCCCGCTACAAGAGTGCCCAGTCCGGGGCCCGCTACGAGGGTCCCCAGTCCGGGGTCAGTGGCGAGGGTCCCCGCTCTAGAGGCGCCACCTAGGTGGGCCAAGCCAGAGGTGGAGCGGTCAAAAAGCTGCACTGAAGTCTAACAAAACAGCTCCCACAATCTTCCTATTATCAATTTCTCTTAGCATATCATCAGTAATTTGTGTAAGTGCCGTACATGTTGAATGCCCTTCCCTATAAGCGTGCTGAAAGTCTGTTGTTAGTAGCCTTGTATCTGGTCAAACACATTTTCCCCAAAAGTTTACTAAGGGTTGGTAACAGGCTGATTGGTCGGCTGTTTGAGCAAGTAAAGGGTGCTTCGCTATTCTTGGGTAGCAGCAGAATTACTTTTGTTTCCTCCAGGCCTGAGGGCACACACTTTCCTGTAGGCTTAGATTGAAGAAATTTCAAATAGGAATGACAATATAATCCGCCATCATCCTCAGTAATTTTCCAGCCAAGTTGTCAGACCCAGGTGGCTTGTCATTGTTGATAGACAACAATAATTTTTTCATCTCTTCCACACTCACTTTACGGAATTCTAAATTACAATGCTTGTCTTTCATCATGTGGTCACTTATGTATGGATGTATAGGTTCATGCCTAAATTTGCTAATCTTACCAGTGAAAAAATCATTAAAGTTGTAACGGCTGTTTGAAGAAGAGGACCAAGGTGCAGCGTTGTACGTGTTCATGATTTTTAATACAGCTGAACACTAGAACAAAAAATAACAAAGAGAAACAAACGAAACCGTTCTGTCTGGTGCAGACACACAAAACAGAAAATAGCTACCTAAGTATGGTTCTCAATCAGAGACAACGATAGACAGCTGCTTCTGATTGAGAACCACACCCGGCCAAACAACAAAGAAATACAAAACATAGAACACAAAACATAGAATGCCCACCCCAACTCACACCCTGACCAAACCAAAATAGAGACATAAAAATGATCTCTAAGGTCAGGGGGTGACAGTAACCACCCCCCCCCCCCCCCCAAGGGTGCGGACTCCGGCCGCAAAACCTAAACCTATAGGGGAGGGTCTGGGTGGGCATCTATCCGCGGTGGCGGCTCTGGTGCGGGACGTGGACCCCGCTCCACCTTAGGCTTGGCCCACTTAGGTGGCGCCTCTGGAACGGGGACCCACCACCAAAGGACCAACCCCGGACTGGGGACCCTCGCAGCGGGCCCCGGACAGGAGGGGGACTCTGGCAGCTCCGGACAGGAGGGCGACTCTGGCAGCTCCGGACAGGAGGGCGACTCTGGCAGCTCCGGACAGGAGGGCGACTCTGGCAGCTCCGGACATGAGGGCGACTCTGGCAGCTCCGGACCAGGCGCATGCACAGGACTCACCAGGCTGGGGAGACACACAGGAGACCTGGCTCTGGGAGCAGGCACAGGACTCACCAGGCTGGGGAGACCTACTGGAGGCCTGGTCCTTGGAGGAGGCACAGGATAGACAGGGCTGTGGGGGAGCACTGGAGATCTGGTGCGTAGCCTTGGCACCACTCTCCCAGGCTGAATGCCCAGTCTAGCCCGACACGTGGTTCCCCTGGCGAGCTGGGGAAACCGTGCTTAGAGCAGGCGCAGGATATCCTGGCCCGATGAGACGCACTGGAGGTCTGGAGAGCAGGGCTGGCACAATCCGTCCTGGCTGGATCCTCACCCTAGCCCGGCAGATGCGGGGAGCTGGGATATAGCGCACCGGGCTAAGAACGCGTACTGGAGACACCGTGCGCTCCACCGCATAACACGGTGCCTGACCAGTACGACGCCCGCCACGGTAAGCACGGGGAGTTGGCTCAGGTCTCCAACCTGACTCTGCCACACTCCCCGTGTCCCCCCCCCAATTTTTTGTTTTGGGGGGGGCTGCCTCTCAGGCTTCCTTGCCAGCCGTGTTCCCTCGTAATGTTGCCGTTCAGCCTTAGCTGCCTCCAGTTCCTCCTGTGGACGGCGATACTCCCCAGCCTGCCTCCAGGGTCCCTTCCCGTCCAGGATCTCCTCCCATGTCCAGGAGTCCATTACACCACGCTGCTTGGTCCTTTGGTGGTGGGTAGTTCTGTAACGGCTGTTTGAAGAAGAGGACCAAGGTGCAGCGTCGTACGTGTTCATGATTTTTAATACAGCTGAACACTAGAACAAAAAATAACAAAGCGGAACAAACCAAACAGTTCTGTCTGGTGCAGACACACAAAACAGAAAATATCTACCCACAAAACCCATGTGGGCAAGAGCTACCTAAGTATGGTTCTCAATCAGAGACAACGATAGACAGCTGCCTCTGATTGAGAACCACACCCGGCCAAACAACAAAGAAATACAAAACATATAACACAAACATAGAATGCCCACCCCAACTCACGCCCTGACCAAACCAAAATAGAGACATAAAAAGGATCTCTAAGGTCAGGGCGTGACAAAAGTAGTTGTCAATATCAGTGGATTTTATGATGAATGAGCCATCTGATTCAATGAATGAGGGAGCCGATTTCAAGTTAATGCCCAAATATTTATTTAAGGTGCTCCAAAGCTTTTAAACTATCATTTTTTTATATAATTTATCTTCCTTCCATAGTACAGTTTCTTCTTCTTTTTGTTTAGTTTAGTCACACGATTTTTCAATTTACAGAACGTTTGCCAATCGGCTGACCTATTCATCACACTATCAGCACCACTGGGACAGAGAGCCAAATGTGTGTTTGTAAACAGAGAGAATGTGTGTGTGTGTGTGTAGGAAAGCTATACATGTGTGTGTGAGACCCCTGCTGGCCGATCGATCACTGGGCCATGCCCTGTCTGGGTCCTTTTGGCCTGTCCCTAGGCTCTGTGCAGCATTGTGTGTGTGTCTCTGCTCCTGTATTAAAGATGATCACAGTGTAACTGTTCTCTTTTCTACCATCATGTGAAAAATAAAAAATAATAAATCAACAAAGGGAACAGTGTTGCTGCCATCACTTGTATGTGTGTGTGTGTGTGTGTGTGTGTGTGTGTGTGTGTGTGTGTGTGTGTGTGTGTGTGTGTGTGTGTGTGTGTGTGTGTGTGTACGGTTGATAGATTTCCCAGCGCTCCAGCCAAGGCTTGTGATAGGATATAAAGGAGATGGATGGTGATGGAGAGGAATGGAAGATTCATTTCAGATTTATTTCTGTTTTTCTCTGTCGTTTTCCATCCCTCTGTTTTCATCACTCGCTTAATGAGAACGTTAGGATGACATAAATCCCTGGCTCTGGTAGATATTTCTCCTCCGTGGAGCAGGGTACATGATCCCTCGTTCACAAGGGGTTTGTAGGGGCTTGACTGTGGGTATGTGGTAGAAAGACAAGCTAAACTCAAACAGTCATGCAGACTTAGAAAGCCACTTAACCTGACAGCAAATCTTTACAGCACGCACAGATGGCTCAATTGCATAAATTACTCCCGAAGTAATAAATAACACTAGCAGTAAAAATGATGAGAATAATGACATTTTTAAAATATATTTTCAAAACATTTACATTTTCTCTGCATGGAAATGTTATGCCAGACGGGCTCTCAGAATGGAGCAGTGTTTCTGGAGAAAAGTATAAAAAAGTATGTGGACACCCCTTCAAATTCAGCAACACCCGTTGCTGAAAGGTGTATAAAATTGAGCACACAGCCATGCAATCTACATAGACAAACATTGGCAGTAGAATGGCCTTACTGAGAGCTCAGTGACTTTCAATGTGGCACCATCAGAGGATGCCACCTTTCCAACAAGTCAGTTTGGCAAATTTCTTCCCTGCTAAAGCTGCCCCGGTCAACTCTAAGTGCTGCTATTGTGAAGTGGAAACAACGGCTCAGCCACGAAGTGGCAGGCCACACAAGCTCACAGAACGGGACTGCCGAGTGCTGAAGCACGTAGCTCGTAAAAATGGTCTGTCCTCGGTTGCGACACTCACTACCGAGATCCAAACTTCCTCTTCAAGCAATGTCAGCACAATAACTGTTCGTTGGGAGCTTCATGAAATGGTTTCCGTGGTCGAGCAGCCGCACATAAGCCTAAGATCACCATTGCACAATACCAACTGTCGGCTGGAGTGGTGTTAAGCTCGCCGCCATTGGACTCTGGAGCAGTTGAAACGTGTTCTCTGGAGTGATGAATCAAGCTTCACCATCTGGCAGTCCGACGGACAAATCTGGGTTTAGCGGAACCCAGGAGTACACTACCTACCCCGATGCATAGTGCCAACTGTAAAGTTTGGTGTGGGAGGAATCATGGTCTGGGGCTGTTTTTCATGGTTCGTTCTAGGCCCCTTAGTTCCAGGGAAGGGAAATCTTAACGCTACAGTATACAATGACATGCTAGACCATTCCATGATTCCAACTTTGTGGCAACAGTTTGGGGAAGGCCCTTTCCTGTTTTAGCAGGACAATGCCCCCGTGCACAACCAAGGCCCATACAGAAATTGTTTGTTGAGGTTGGTGTGGAAGAACTTGACTGTCCTGCACAGACCCCTGACCTCAACCCCATCAAAAACCTTTGGGATGAAACGGAACGCCGACTGCGAGCCAGGCCTAATCACCCAACATCAGCGCCCGACTTCAATAATACTCTTGTGGATGAATGGAAGTAAGTCCCTGCGGCAATGTTCCAACATCAAGTGGAAAGCCTTCCCAGAAGAGTGGAGGCTGTTATAGCAGCAAAAGGGGGAACAACTTCATATTAATGCCCATGATTTTGGAATGAGATGTTCGACGAGCATGTTACTGTTGGCCAGGCTGGATCAGGCCGGATCAGCTACCAAACAACACAGTGACTTAACCTCTCCTGGGTAGGGGGCAGTATTTTCACCTCCGGATGAAAAGCGTGCCCAAAGTAAACTGCCTGTTACTCAGGCCCAGAAGCTAAGATATGCATATAATTGGTAGTTTTGGATAGAAAACACTCTAAAGTTTCTAAAACTGTTAAAATAATGTCTGTGAGTATAACAGACCTGATATGGCAGGCGAAACCCCGAGGACAAACCATCCAGGGAATCATTTTTTTGAGGTCATAGGATTTTCCAATTTTTTTCTATGGGATACCCTTATTATTAGGAACCTGGTTACAGTTTCTATGGCTTCCACTAGATGTCAAGAGTTTTTAGAAATTGTTCGATGTTTGTCTTTTGAGAAATTAAGAAGTAGTCCTATTCATTGTAAGTGTCACTCCAGGTGTACTCTACTGTTTTGGTGCGTGTGAACTGGAGCGCGCTTCACGTTGTTTTTATCCAGTATTAGAAACAGTTTATTCCGTCTTAAATTTTATCGATTATTTACGTTTTAGGGTACCTGAGGTTGGATTAGGAACGTTGTTTGAAATGTTTGGACCAAGTTTATAGGTAACTTATTAGATACTTTGTAGGCATGTTGGGCGAGTTCAAACCGGTGTATTTCTGAATCAAACGCGCCAAATAAATTGACCTTTTTGGGACATAAAGAAGGACATTATTGAACAAAAGGACCATCTGGGACATTTTGGAGTGCCAACAGAAGAAGATCTTCAAAGGTAAGGCATTAATTATATCGCTATTTCTGACTTTTGTGGCGCACCTGTCTGGTTGAAATATGAGCACAGAAAGAACAGTGTCACTAGACAGCCTCAATAGAGCACAGAAATAACAGTCTCACTAGACCGCCTCAGTAGAGCACAGAAAGAACAGTGTCACTAGACAGCCTCAATAGAGCACAGAAATAACAGTCTCACTAGACCGCCTCAGTAGAGCACAGAAAGAACAGTCTCACCAGACAGCCTCAGTAGAGCACAGAAATAACAGTCTCACTAGACAGCCTCAGTAGAGCACAGAAATAACAGTCTCACCAGACAGCCTCAGTAGAGCACAGAAATAACAGTCTCACCAGACAGCCTCAGTAGAGCACAGAAATAACAGTCTCACCAGACAGCCTCAGTAGAGCACAGAAATAACAGTTCACTAGACAGCCTCAGTAGAGCACAGAAATAACAGTTCACTAGACAGCTTCAATAGAGCACAGAAAGAACAGTCTCACCAGACAGCCTCAGTAGAGCACAGAAATAACAGTCTCACCAGACAGCCTCAGTAGAGCACAGAAATAACAGTTCACTAGACAGCTTCAATAGAGCACAGAAAGAACAGTCTCACTAGACAGCCTCAATAGAGCACAGAAATAACAGTCTCACCAGACAGCCTCAGTAGAGCACAGAAATAACAGTTCACTAGACAGCCTCAATAGAGCACAGAAATAACAGTCTCACTAGACAGCCTCAATAAAGCACAGAAAGATCTCACAGAACTTCTCTGTCTTTCTCTCTCTTTCTTTCCCTTTCTTTCTCTCACTCCCTCTCACACCATTCTCTCTGACTCTCTCTTTATCCACCTCCCTCCCTCCCTCCCTCCCTCCCTCCCTCCCTCCCTCCCTCCCTCCCTCCCTCCCTCCCTCCGTGTGTCTGTCTGTTTATCTGTCTGTTTATCTGTCTGTTTATCTGTCTGTCTGTCTGTCTGTCTGTCTGTCTGTCCCCATATACATACTGGAGACAGACTTTCTGTCAGTCCGTCTGTTCGTCCATCCGTCTGTTCGTCCATCCGTCTGTCCGTCTTTCTCTCTGCTTCTCATAGAAGGTAACGGTCACTAAGTATAATTTGAAGCGGTAGAGGCAATGGTTAGGCAGAACAAAGTGGTAATGTAATATAATATATAATAATGTAATATAATGTAGATCTGGAAGGGTAAGGGAACAATCAGTATGATTCTCCATTGCTGATGAGATGCCATCAGTTGCCTGTCTCTGTGTGTGGTAGACAGTCATACAAAGAAACACTGCTGTCAATTTACCCTCAATTGGCTCAGTGTGTGTGTGTGTGTGTGTGTGTGTGTGTGTGTGTGTGTGTGTGTGTGTGTGTGTGTGTGTGTGTGTGTGTGTGTGTGTGTGTGTGTGTGTGTGTGTGTGTGTGTGTGTGTGTGTGTGTGTGTGTGTGTGTGTGTGAGTGGGTGTGAGTGGGTGTGAGTGGGTGGATAGGAATGTGTATGCTTGAGCCAAGAAAAGGAAGATAAATCATAATGAGAGGTGGAAGCTATAGTAACTACATGCCATGGACTTCACCGAGATTGAACCCTGCAATCTTCCCCTCTTAAAACACAGATAGAACAGATAGATAGAACTCTCTCTCTCTCTTTCTCTTTCTCTCGAAGGTCAGTGTGGAGAGTCTGGTGCTTCGTGCAGACATCATTTCATGACTCACTGAGCTCTTTGTGGTTGTTTTTCCGAAAGAAAACTGAACTATCAAAATGTCTTGTGTGATAGTTTCTACCTCAGGCGCGGAGGTAAAGGGTTATTAGGAGGGAGGACATTGGGAGACCCGACACAAACACAAACACACACACACACACACACACACACACACACACACACACACACACACACACACACACACACACACACACACACACACACACACACACACACACACACACACACACACGCACACACGCACACACACACACACACACACAACGTCTGAGAGGGAGGGTGAAATCTCAAGTTCCCTCATACAAGTCAAACTGTGTGTCTCGATAGACCCCTGCTGTGTGGTCATATTGTACAGCATCTCTCTCTCTCTGGAGATCAATGATACAACACAGCTCACCCCTGGATGACCTCTCACACACGCATGCACAGACACAGACACACACACAGACAGACACACACAGACACAGACAGCTGATAGTGTGTACATGTTTGCCTCTATAACCATCAGCATCCACACACAACAGAGAGAAAGATAAATTGTGTATGTGTGTGTGTGTGTGCTCTCTCACCCTCTGTGCTGAGACCAGGGCTGGAGGTAAACTGGGCCACGTCTACGATCTTCACAGCAAACTGCTGTCCTGCGTCTCTGCTGATACATCTTCGTACCACACTGAACGGACCCCTGCACATGACAGAACACATTACCATCTCATACCTTTACACAGGACAGAATACATTACCACCTCATACCTTTACACAGGACAGAATACATTAACATCTCATACCTTTACACAGGACAGAACACATTACCACCTCATACCTTTACACAGGACAGAACACATTACCATCTCATACCTTTATACAGGACAGAATACATTACCACCTCATACCTTTATACAGAATACATTAACATCTCATACCTTTACACAGGACAGAACACATTACCATCTCATACCTTTACACAGGACAGAATACATTACCATCTCATACCTTTACACAGGACAGAATACATTACCATCTCATACCTTTACACAGGACAGAACACATTAACATCTCATACCTTTATACAGAATACATTAACATCTCATACCTTTACACAGGACAGAACACATTACCATCTCATACCTTTACACAGGACAGAACACATTAACATCTCATACCTTTATACAGGACAGAACACATTACCATCTCATACCTTTACACAGGACAGAACACATTACCATCTCATACCTTTACACAGGACAGAACACATTAACATCTCATACCTTTACACAGGACAGAACACATTACCATCTCATACCTTTACACAGGACAGAACACATTACCATCTCATACCTTTACACAGGACAGAACACATTACCATCTCATACCTTTACACAGGACAGAACACATTACCATCTCATACCTTTACACAGGACAGAATACATTAACATCTCATACCTTTACACAGGACAGAACACATTACCATCTCATACCTTTACACAGGACAGAACACATTACCATCTCATACCTTTACACAGGACAGAATACATTAACATCTCATAGTAAAAGTAAAGATGCCTTAATAGAAAAATTACTAAAGTGAAAGTCACCCAGGATAATACTACTTGAGCAAAAGTCTAAAAGTATTTGGTTTAAAATATACTTAAGTATCAAAAGTAAAAGTAGAAGTATAAATCATTTCAAATTCCTTATTTTAAGCAAAGCAGTTGGCCACATTTTCTTGTTTTTAAAATGTATGGATAACCAGGGGCACACTCCAACACTCAGACATAATCTACACATGAAGCATGTGTGTTTAGTGAGTTGGCCAGACCAGAGGCAGTAGATGACCAGGGATGTTTTCTTGACAAGTGCGTGAATTAGACCATTTGTCTTTCCTGCTCAGCATTCAAAATATAACGAGTACTTTTGGGTGTCAGGTAAAATTTATGGAGTCATTTCTTTAGGAATATAGTGAAGTAAAAGTAAAAGTTGTCAAAAATATAAATAGTAAAGTAAAGAACAGATACCCCAAAAAACTACTTAAGTAGTACTTTAAATGATTTGGATTTACTGTAATTACTTTACACCATTGTATACAGGACAGAGCAAATTAACATATCATACCTTTATACAGGACAGAACACACACAAATTAACATCTCATACCTTTATACACAACAACACACATAAATAGTACAAGAAACGTTTTCTAACAGACTCATTCATGTATTCAATCAATCGTTCATGAATTTATTTGCAGTACCCCTGTGATGATCGTCCTATCATGACTGTCATTTATCTATCATCTCTGTCACTCATCTAAAGAGATGCCTAGTATACATGACCTGACAATGTTTATGGAACAGTGTATGAGTTGCACATGTATTTATTGATAATCATGTGGGTTAGAGATGCCCTCTTGATTATTGTAGATCACCTGTAATGGAGAAGAAACATGAGTTTGTTGTGCGTCGATGGAAATTGGTTTGGGCGCGCAAAATCTTTTGTTTTGTGTCGCTAGGTATAGTTATTTTTGTAAACATGTATTGAACGATCAGAAGTGGGATACTAATCTCACCAATGGTGTCTGAAGTGGGATACTAATCTCACCAATGGTGTCTGAAGTGGGATACTAATCTCACCAATGGTGTCAGAAGTTGGATGCTAATATCACCAATGGTGTCAGAAGTTGGATGCTAATCTCACCAATGGTGTCAGAAGTGGGATACTAATCTCACCAATGGTGTCAGAAGTGGGGTACTAATCTCACCAATGGTGTCAGATGTTGGATACTAATCTCACCAATGGTGTCAGAAGTTGGATGCTAACTTCACCAATGGTGTCAGAAGTGGGATACTAATCTCACCAATGGTGTCAGATGTTGGATACTAACTTCACAAATGGTGTCAGAAGTTCCGGAAAACCCTGTCACGGTGAGGAGTGCAGGCAAATTCTAACAAGATGGAGGTCGCAACGTGACAGTGGAGATGCAGTATGCGGCTAATTACTGGTGGTGCTGGCTGAACGCCAAGGACGACCAGATCTGGGCGGCTGCTGAGCTCGTTGAGAGTACCATCAAGGACTTCCCACAGCCGTGGCAGCACTGCCTACCCAGCCAGGAATCTGTTGGCGAGGCTGGGCCAGGTGTGGCGGTTCCTATTGGAGGTGCTAGAGGTCGACTTGCCAACAGAGGGGGCTGTTCCCGAGCCGGAGGCTGTTCCGATATCCGAGTTTCCCTCTTGGTCTTCTCCTGAGGCGGTGCCAATTACTACCGAGTTCTAAACTGCCTCTGGAAGCAATTTCAGCATGACAAATCCCCCGTGCACAAAGCGAGGTCCATACAGAAATGGTTTGTTGAGATCGGTGTGGTAGAACTTGACTGGTTTGTATAGAGCCCTGACCTCAACCCCACGGACACAGTTCATTTCCTGTTCAGAGAACTGACAGGCAAATGGGGCGTGTTCGAGCACATAGTTATTGAATAGTAGTAACTTATCCTGACGGGACATTTCATATCCCAGATGGTATTCATGCTCTAAAGCACAGAGGGTTTAGCTGGTACAAAGACATACGTTTATTATCTGAACATGTATGTATGGTATTCATGTGCTTTGAATGTTAATCGAACAGATTGTGTAAGGGTTTCCCATTGGTCAGACGCAACATGGGTGTGGGTATTTAAACTCGACCATTTCTTTGTTTGCAGGTCAGAGACACACAGGTAACAGGTTGACATGATGCCAGGTACAGGCATGATTGAAGCCTGGCTTTTCTTTTGAGTTTATTAGGCCTAACTTTTGTTCGTCGTCCTGTTTATTTGTTTTTGTAAATACGTGTACAGTCATCGGCTATATGATTTCTTCACCTTTCAAATAAAAAGCCTCACTTTGGCAAGACAAATCCATCGACTTCGTCAGCCTTCTCACTGTAAAAATCCTATCGCCGGGTCAACCTCACAACAAGACCTTGGGACTATTTTATTTATTTAACTAGGAAAGTCAGTTAAGAACAAATTCTTATTCACAATGACGGCCTACACCGGCCAAACCAGGGCGACGCTGGGCCAATTGTGCGCCGCCCTATGTGACTCCCAATCATGGTCGGTTGTGATACAGCCTGGAATCAAACCAGGGTCTGTAGAAACACCTCTAGCACTGAGATGCAGTGCCTTAGACCGCTGGGCCGCTCGTGATGACACTATATGGAACACACAACCCAGCACTCCAGTTTAGGAGTTCCATCTCAACTCCAGTCACTTCTGATATTGTATCATTCTATAATGGGGAATTGTATTATCCAACACACAGTCAGTGAGAGGTGTTTAGTAAATACAAGGTTTCCACTGCCCTCGCATACCTCTCACAGTAGTTTGTCAGTTGGCACAGAGACGAGGGCAGAGGTAGCACAGGGGTAAGATCTACGTAAATACAGTCCTAGTGCTTACAGCACACACGCACACACACACACACACACACACACACACACACACACACACACACACACACACACACACACACACACACACACACACACACACACACACACACACACACACACACACACACACACACACACCTTCACCTTCCTTGGAAAGCAGAGCCTCTCCTGCCTCAGGTGTGTGTTTAGGCTACACAGTTTTTGATTAAAGATGACACAGTTCACACATCCTCAGAGAGAGTGTGTGTGGGTGTTGCTCTTTCTCTCTTCTCATTTTCCCTCCCTCTCTCCTCCCTATCTGACTCCCCCTCCCTCTCTACCCCTCCCTCTCTATACCCTCCCTCTCTCCTCCCTATCTGACTCCCCCTCCCTCTCTACCCCTCCCTCTCTATACCCTCCCTCTCTCCTCCCTATCTGACTCCCCCTCCCTCTCTACCCCTCCCTCTCTACACCCTCCCTCTCTCCTTCCTATCTGACTCCCCCTCCCTCTCTACCCCTCCCCCTCTATACCCTCCCTCTCTCCTCCCTATCTGACTCCCCCTCCCTCTCTACCGCTCCCTCTCTATACCCTCCCTCTCTCCCTATCTGACTCCCCCTCCCTCTCTACCCCTCCCTCTCTACCCCTCCCTCTCTATACCCTCCCTCTCTCCTCCCTATCTGACTCCCCCTCTCTCTCTACCCCTCCCTCTCTATACCCTCCCTCTCTCCTCCCTATCTGACTCCCCCTCCCTCTCTACCCCTCCCTCTCTATACCCTCCCTCTCTCCTCCCTATCTGACTCCCCCTCCCTCTCTCCTCCCTATCTGACTCCCCCTCCCTCTCTACCCCTCCCTCTCTATACCCTCCCTCTCTATACCTTCCCTCTCTACCCCTCCCTCTCTCTACCCCTCCCTCTCTATCCCTCCCGCTCTCTATACCCTCCCTACCCTCCCTCTCTCCTCCCTATCTGACTCCCCCTCCCTCTCTCCCTCCCTCTCTACCCCTCCCTCTCAACCCCTCCCTCTCTAACCCTCCCTCTCTACCCCTCCCGCTCTCTATACCCTCCCTACCCTCCCTCTCTCTACCCCTCCCGTGGAGCAGCTTTTAACCAGGGGACAGAGATAATGTACACACACACACACACACACACACACACACACACACACACACACACACACACACACACACACACACACACACACACACACACACACACACACACACACACACACACACACACACACACACACACACACACACACACACACACACACACACACACACACACACACACACGTGTCTACATCACTGTCTACATCAAGAAGCGGCAGTCAAAACTAGTGGTTACAGATAGATGAGCAGTAAATATGTACAATGGGAAGAAAAAGTATGTGAGCCCTTTAGAATAACTTGGATTTCTGCATAAATAGGTCATAGCTTTTTATCTGATCTTCATCTAAATCACAACAATAAACACAGTCTGCTTAAACTAATAACACACAAACAATTATATTTTTTCATGTCTTTATTGAACACACAGTGTAAACATTCACAGTGCAGGTTGGAAAAAGTATGTGAACCCTTGGATTTAATAACAGGTTGACCCTTCTTTGGCAGCAATAACCTCAACCAAACATTTTCTGTAGTTGCGGATCAGACCTGCATAACGGTCAGGAGGAGTTTTGGACCATTCCTCTTTACAAAACTGTTTCAGTTCCACAATATTATTGGGAAGTCTAGTGTGAACCGCTTTCTTGAGGTCATGCCACAGCATCTCAATCGGGTTGAGGTCAGGACTCTGACTGGGCCACTCCAGAAGGCGTATTTTCTTCTGTTTAAGACATTCTGTTTTTGATTTACTTCTGTCTTTTGGGTTGTTGTCCTGTTGCATCGCCCAACACCTGTTGAGCTTCAAGTGGCGGACAGACTAACATTCTCATGCAAAATGTCTTGATAAACTTGGGAATACATTTTTCCGTCGATGATAGCAAGCTGTCCAGGCCCTGAGGCAGCAAAGCAGCCCCAAACCATGATGCTCCCTTCTTAACCTCATTGAGCATTCTGCGCTGTGCTCTTACAGTCATCTTTGCAGGACGGCCACTCCTAGGGAGAGTAGCAACAGTGCTGAAATTTCTCCATTTATAGACAATTAGTCTTGCCGTAGACGGACTTTTAGAGATACTTTTGTAACCCTTTCCAGCTTTATGCAAGGCAACAATTCTTAATCTTAAGTCTTCTGACATCTCTTTTGTTCGAGGCATGGTTCAAACTCAATTTTGTGACTTTTTTTATGGGCAAGTGCAGCTCTAACCAACATCTCCAATCTCAACTCCAGGTTAGTTGACTCCTGACTCCAAGGAGCTTTTGGAGAAGTCATTAGCGTAGGGGTTCACATACTTTTTCCAATCTACACTGTGAATGTTTATATTACAGTGCCTTGCAAAAGTATTCAACCCTCTTGGCGTTTTTGCTATTTTGTTGCATTACAACTTGTAATGTAAATTGATTTTTATTTGGATTTCATGTAATGGACAAACACAAAATAGTCCAAATTGGTGAAGTAAAAAAAAAAAAAACGTAATAGTGGTGCATGCATATGTATTCACCCCCTTTGCTATGAAACCCCTAAATAAGATCTGGTGCAACCAATAATATTCAGAAGTCACATAATTGGTTAAATAAAATCCACCTGTGTGGAATCTAAGTGTCACATGATCTGTCACATGATCTCAGTATATATACACCTGTTCTGAAAGGCACCAGAGTCTGCAACACCACTAAGCAAGGGGAACCACAAAAGCAAGCGGCACCATGAAGACCAAGGAGCTCTCCAAACAGGTTAGGGACAAAGTTGTGGAGAAGCACAGATCAGGGTTGGGTTATAAAAAAAATATCAGAAATTTGAACATGCGACGGAGCACCATTTAGATCCATTATTTAAAACATTTAAGAATATGGCACCACAACAAAGCTGCCAAGAGAGGGCCGCCCAGCAAAACTCACGGACCAGGCAAGGAGGGAATTAATCAGAGAGGCAACAAAGAGACCAAAGATAACCCTGAAGGAGCTGCAAAGCTCCACAGCGGAGATTGGAGTATCTGTCCATAGGACCACTTTAAGCCCTACACTCCACAGAGCTGGGCTTTACGGGAAGACTGGCCAGAAAAAAAGCCATTGCTTAAAGAAAAAAATAAACCAACAAGTTTGGTATTCACTAAAAGGCATGTGGGGAACATCCCAAACATATGGAAGAAGGTACTCTGGTCAGATGACACTAAAATTGAGCCTTTTGGCCATCAAGAAAAATGCTGTGTCTGGTGCAAAACCAACACCTCTCATCACCCAGAGAAAACCATCCCCACATTGAAGCATGGTGGTGGCAGCATGTTTTTCATCGGCGGGGACTGGGAAACTGGTCAGATTTGAAGGAATGATGGATGGCGCTAAATACAGAGAAATTCTTAAGAGAAACCTGTTTCGGTCTTCCAGAGATTTGAGACTGGGACAGAGGTTCACCTTCCAGCAGAACAATGACCCTAAGCATACTGCTAAAGCAACACTCGAGTGGTTTAAGGGGAAACATTTAAATGTCTTGGAATGGCCTAATCAAATCCCAATCCTCAATCCAACTGAGAATCTGTGGTATGACTTAAAGATTGCTGTACACCAGTGGAACCCATCCAACTTGAAGGAGCTGGAGCAATTTTTCCTTGAAGAATGGGCAAAAATCCCAGTGGCTAGATGTACCAAGCTTATAGAGACATACCCCAAGAGACTTGTAGCTGTAATTGCTGCAAAAGGTGGCTCTACAAAGTATTGACTTTGAGGGGGTGAATAGTTATGCATGCTCAGGTTTTCATTTTTTTTGTCTTATTTCTCATTTGTTTCACAAAAAACATATATTTTGTATATCCATTTTAATTCCAGGTTGTAAGGCAACAAAATAAGAAAAATGCCAAAGGGGGTGAATACTTTCGCAAGCCACTGTATGTGTTCAATATAGACAAGAAAAATACAATAATGAGTGAGCTATTAGTATAAGCACTCTGTGTGTGTTTATTGTTGTGACTTAGATGAAGATCAGATCACATTTTATGTAAAATTTATGCAGAAATCCAGGTAATTACAAAGTGTTCACATACTTTTTCTTGCCACTGTAGCTCTCCAGCCTGTGTGTGTGTATGTGTGTGTGGTTGACCATCTCTGGGCAGTGTGCCTCTGTACATCACGCCGCTGACACTATGAAGCTTTAATCTGATCACCATCTGCTATAGCATGTGTGTTTAGGCACGCATAACACACACACAGGTGTAATCATTTTGACATGGCTGCCTGTAATTTGTTAAGGATACAAGATCCATTCCAATAATTCAAGCTCACACACACTGGCACGCACTCGCACTCACACAGGCACTCACACACAGACTCACACAGGCACTCACACAGGCACTCACACAGGCACTCACACAGGCACTCACACATGGACTCACACAGGCACTCACACAGGCACTCACACATGGACTCACACAGGCACTCACACAGGCACGCACACATGGACTCACACAGGCACTCACACATGGACTCACACAGGCACTCATACAGGCTCTATTAAATTAGTCAAAACAGGAAAATTGTCTGTTTATTATTAATTGCTGGCTAGCGATTAATAAGGAAAATTTAATTGAATTATCTCAACAGAGAAAAATGTCCTCATGTGTGCTACCTATATCCCCCCCACTAGAATCCCCATACTTTAACGATGACAGCTTCTCCATCTTAGAGGGGGAAATCAATCATTTCCAGGCTCAGGGACATGTACTAGTCTGTGGTGACCTAAATACCAGAACTGGACAAGAACCTGACACTCTCAGCACACAGGGGGACAAACACCTACCTGGAGGTGACAGCATTCCCTCCCAAATATGGCCCCCTAAACACAACTATGACAAAACAACCAACAAAAACGGATCACAACTCCTGCAGCTCTGTCGCACACTGGGTCTGTCCCTAGTCAATGGTAGGCTTCATGAGGACTCTTATGGTAGGTTCACCTAGAGCTCATCCCTTGGCAGTAGTACTGTGGATTACTTTATCACTGACTTCAGTCTAGAGTCTCTCAGAGCGTTCACAGTCAGCCCACTGACACCCCTATCATATCATAGCAAAATCAAAGTCTACTTGAACAGAGCAATCAATACTCAATCATGAGGCATCAAAGCCAAAGGAACTGCAGAAATAAATAATTTCTGGGAAAATTTGAACACACTAAACAAAAAACAACACGAAGAGTTATCTATCCAAAATGGAGATGTATGGATAAACCACTTCTCCTTCCTTTTTGGCTCTATAACAAAGAACAAACAGCAAGCAGCTTGAACCCCACCTTGTTCAACATATACAGTACCAGTCAAAAGTTTGGACACACCTACTCATTCAAGGGTTTTTCTTTATTTTTACTATTTTCTACACTGTAGAATAATAGTGAAGACATCAAAACTATAAAATAACACATATGGAATCATGTACAATAGTAACCAAAAAAAGTGTTAAACAAATCAAAATATTCTTCAAATAAGCCACCCTTTGCCTTGATGACAGCTTTGCACACTCTTGGAATGCAGAATTCTGCAAAAACATCCTCTGTGTGTAAAACACCAAATCAAATCTACAACCACCATAACAAAGCCATCCCCTACAGAGAGATGGACCTGGAGAAGAGTCCCCTAAGCAAACTGGTTGTGGTGCACTGTTCACAAACACAAACAGACCCCACAGATCCCCAGGACAGCCACACAATTAGACCCAACCAAAACATGAGAAAACAAAAAGATAATTACTTGACACATTGGAAAGAATTGACCAAAAAACAGAGCAAAGTGAAATTCTGTTTGGCCCTAAACAGAGAGTACACAGTGGCAGAATACCTCACCACTGTGACTGACCCAAAGTGAAGGAAAGCTTTGACTTCGTACAGACTCAGTGAGCATAGCCTTGCTATTGAGAGAGGCCGCCATAGGCAGACCGGCTCTCAAGAGAACTACTTGCACATCGTTATAACACTGTATTTACTGACAAAATATTATATTTGAAATGTCTCTATTCCTTTCAAACTTTTGTGAGTGTAATGTTTACTGTTAATTTTTTATTATTTATTTAACTTTTGTTTGTTATCTACTTGAATTGCGAGAGAGAGAGCAGAAGAGAGAGAGCAAGAGAGAGAGGGGAAGAGAGAGAGGGAGAGAGTGAGAAGAGAGTAAGGGAGAGATAGGGGGAAGAGAGATAGAGAGTGCAAAAAGAGAGGGGGAAGAAAGAGAGAGGGGGAGAGAGGGGGGAAGAGAGAGAGAGCGGAAGATAGAGCGGGGGAAGTGAGAGAGAGAGACAGAGAGTGAGAGGGAGAGGGGGGAAGAGAAAGAGGGGGGAGAGAGAGCGGGAGAGAGCGAGAGAGATAGAGAGAGCGGGAAGAGGGAGAGAGAGGGGGAAGAGAGAGAGGGGAAGAGAGAGAGGGGGGACGAGAGAGAGAGAGAGGGGGAAGAAAGAGAGGGAGAGAAAGGGGGAAGAAAGAGAGGGAGAGAGAGGGGAAAAGATAGAGGGGAAGAGAGAGAGGGGGGGAAGAGAGAGAGAGGGGGGAAGAGAGAGAGAGAGAGATGAGAAAGAGAGAGAGAGAGAGAGAGGGGAAGAGAGAGAGAGGGGGGAAGAGAGAGAGAGAGAGAGAGATGAGAAAGAGAGAGAGAGGAGAGAGAGAGGAGAGAGAGAGAGAGAGAGAGAGAGAGAGAGAGAGAGAGAGAGATGAGAGAGATGAGAAAGTGAGAGAGAGAGAGAGAGAGAGAGAGAGAGAGAGAGAGAGAGAGAGAGAGAGAGAGAGAGAGAGAGAGAGAGAGAGAGAGAGAGAGAGAGAGAGAGAGAGGAGATGGGGGTTAGTGAGTATAATTGCTCTTGTTTGAAGTTAGTTACAGAGACAGAAACCCCTGAACCTTCAGAGGAAGAGGTATAGTGAAGTCTACATTTAAGTGTGTGTGACAGCAAGATAGAGAGAGAGTCTCTCTGAACATAACAGGGACATTTATCAAGAATATAAAACACACACTCCTGGCAGAGCTCCTGGATAAATAGCTTGGTGAAGGGAAACATTTTGCGGTTGCGAGCACATTTAACGATTTAACGGTTGTTTGATTGGTAATTAGCGACGGTTAGGCACTTAAAACACACACTGTAAATTCCTACTCAGCCCAGCTCATCTCAGCACATGATTGTAAAACTAGGCAGATGAGCCCTAATGTTTTTGGGACTCAAGGAGGAAGCAGAGAAAGAGAGACAGTAGAACTGATGTGAATGATCAACCTGCAACTATTCTAATGCTTTATTGAGACACACAACAACAACAAAAACAATGTGTCTGCTATCTCACTGGGATCTTACAGGTCACGTCCAGCAGGAGGCGACGGGTAGAAAGAGAGATGGGGGGGTGAAGACGTTTGTGGTGAGAGAGAGAAACATCAGCATACCAATAAGGAAAGAACACAAGCGTTATGTCTTATTCATGAGAGAAGTTGTCTGAAAACAACACAACAGAGATGACTCAGGAGAATGTAAGTTCACACAGACCCAGAGAGTAAAGGGAAACAGTACACTGTGTGTTCATATTCTTTAGTACATGATAAATGTCCCTGTTATGCTCAGAGACTTTCCTCTGTGTCACTCTCTCTCTCTCTCTCTCTCTTGGTGTCACCACCCCACACTACACCACCACACTACACTACACTACAACACTACACCACTACACTACACTACAACACTACACCACTACACTACACCACTACACTACACTACTACACTACACCACTACACTACACTACAACACTACACCACTACACTACACTACAACACTACACCACTACACTACACCACTACACTACACTACTACACTACAACACTACACTACAACACTACACCACTACACTACACCACTACAACACTACACCACTACACCACAACACTACACTACACCACTACACTACACCACTACACTACACTACACCACTACACCACAACACTACTACACTACACCACTACACTACACTACAACACTACACCACAACACTACACTACTACACTACACCACTACACTACACTACTACACTACAACACTACACTACAACACTACACCACTACACTACACCACTACAACACTACACCACTACACCACAACACTACACTACACCACTAGACTACACTACACCACTACACTACACCACTACACTACACTACACCACTACAACACTACACTACTACACTACACCACTACACTACACTACAACACTACACTACACCACCACACTACACTACACTACAACACTACACCACTACACTACACTACAACACTACACCACTACACTACACCACTACACTACACTACTACACTACAACACTACACTACAACACTACACCACTACACTACACCACTACAACACTACACCACTACACCACTACACCACAACACTACACTACACCACTACACTACACCACTACACTACACTACACCACTACAACACTACACTACTACACTACACCACTACACTACACTACAACACTACACCACAACACTACACTACTACACTACACCACTACACTACAACACTACACTACAACACTACACCACTACACTACACCATTACAACACTACACCACTACACCACAACACTACACTACACCACTACACTACACTACTACACTACAACACTACACTACAACACTACACTACTACACTACACCACTACACTACACTACAACACTACACCACTACACTACACTACTACACTACAACACTACACTACACCACTACAACACTACACTACTACACTACACTACACTACAACATTACACTACAACACTACACTACTACACTACACCACTACACTACACTACTACACTACAACACTACACTACAACACTACACCACTACACTACACCACTACAACACTACACCACTACACCACAACACTACACCACTACACTACACTACTACACTACAACACTACACTACAACACTACACTACTACACTACACCACTACACTACTACACTACACCACTACACTACAACACTACACCACTACACTACTACACTACAACACTACACTACACCACTACAACACTACACTACTACACTACACCACTACACTACACTACAACACTACACTACAACACTACACTACAACACTACACCACTACACTACACCACTACAACACTACACCACTACACCACTACACTACACCACTACAACACTACACCACTACACCACAACACTACACTACACCACTACACTACACTACTACACTACAACACTACACTACAACACTACACTACACCACTACACCACTACACTACACCACTACACTACACTACAACACTACACTACAACACTACACCACTACACTACACCACAACACTACACCACTACACTACACCACTACACTACACCACTACACTACAACACTACACTACAACACTACACCACTACACTACACCACTACACCACTACACCACTACACTACACCACTACACTACAACACTACACTACTACACTACAACACTACACTACACCACTACACCACTACACTACACCACTACACTACTACACTACTACACTACAACACTACACTACACCACAACACTACACCACTACACTACACCACTACACCACAACACTACACCACTACACTACACTACTACACTACACTACTACACTACACCACTACACTACACTACAACACTACACCACTACACTACACTACTACACTACAACACTACACTACACCACTACAACACTACACTACTACACTACACCACTACACTACACTACAACATTACACTACAACACTACACTACTACACTACACCACTACACTACACTACTACACTACAACACTACACTACAACACTACAACACTACACTACACCACTACAACACTACACCACAACACTACACTACACCACTACACTACACTACTACACTACAACACTACACTACAACACTACACTACTACACTACACCACTACACTACTACACTACACCACTACACTACACTACAACACTACACCACTACACTACACTACTACACTACAACACTACACTACACCACTACAACACTACACTACACCACTACACTACACTACAACACTACACTACAACACTACACTACAACACTACACCACTACACTACACCACTACAACACTACACCACTACACCACTACACTACACCACTACAACACTACACCACTACACCACAACACTACACTACACCACTACACTACACTACTACACTACAACACTACACTACAACACTACACTACACCACTACACCACTACACTACACCACTACACTACACTACAACACTACACTACAACACTACACCACTACACTACACCACAACACTACACCACTACACTACACCACTACACTACACCACTACACTACAACACTACACCACTACACTACACCACTACACCACTACACTACACCACTACACTACACCACTACACTACAACACTACACTACAACACTACACTACTACACTACAACACTACACCACTACACTACTACACTACTACACTACAACACTACACTACACCACAACACTACACCACTACACTACACCACTACACCACAACACTACACCACTACACTACACTACAACACTACACCACTACACCACAACACTACAACACTACACCACTACACTACACCACTACACCACAACACTACACCACTACACTACACCACAACACTACACTACAACACTACACCACTACACTACACTACACCACTACACTACACTACAAAACTTAAGTTAATGCTAAACACGGCTGCTAGAATCTTGACTAGAACCCAAAAATGTGATCATATTACTCCAGTGCTAGCCTCTCTACACTGGCTTCTTATTAAGGCAAGGGCTGATTTCAAGGTTTTACTGCTAACCTACAAAGCATTACATGGGCTTGCTCCTACCTATCTTTACGATTTGGTCCTGCCGTAAATACCTACACATGCGCTACAGTCACAAGACGCAGGCCTCCTAACTGTCTAGAATTTCTAAGCAAACAGCTGGAGGCAGGGCTTTCTCCTATAGAGCTCCATTTTTATGGAATGGTCTGCCTACCCATGTGAGAGACGCAGACTCATTCTCAACCTTTAAGTCTTTATTGAAGACTCATCTCTTCAGTAGGTCCTATGATTGAGTGTAGTCTGGCCCAGGAGTGTGAAGGTGAACGGAAAGGCACTGGAGCAACGAACCGCCCTTGCTGTCTCTGCCTGGTTGGTTCCCCTTTCTCCACTGGGATTCTCTTTCCCTATTACAGGGGGTGAGGCACTGGCTTACTGGTGCTCTTCCATGCTGTCCCTAGGAGGGGTGCGTCACTTGAGTGGGTTGAGTCACTGACGTGATCTTCCTGTCTGGGTTGGCGCCCCCCCTTGGGTTGTGCCGTGGCGGAGATCTTTGTGGGCTATACTCGGCCTTGTCTCAGGATGGTAAGTTGGTGGTTGAAGATATCCCTCTAGTGGTGTGGGGGCTGTGCTTTGGCAAAGTGGGTGGGGTTATATCCTGCCTGTTTGGCCCTGTCCGGGGGTATCATCGGATGGGGCCACAGTGTCTCCTGACCCCTCCTGTCTCAGCCTCCAGTATTTATGCTGCAGTAGTTTATGTGTCGGGGGGCTAAGGTCAGTCTGTTATTATCCGGTGTCCTGTGTGAATTTAAGTATGCTCTCTCTAATTCTTTCTTTCTTTCTTTCTTTCTTTATTTCTTTCTTTCTTTCTTTCTTTCTTTCTTTCTTTCTTTCTCTCGGACCTGAGCCCTAGGACCATGCCTCAGGACTACTTGGCCTGATGACTCCGTGCTGTCCCCAGTCCACCTGGCCGTGATGCTGCTCCAGTTTCAACTGTTCAGCCTGCGGCTATGGAACACTGACCTGTTCACCGAACATGCTACCTGTCCCAGACCTGCTGTTTTCAACTCTCTAGAGACAGCAGGAGTGGTAGAGATACTCTGAATGATCGGCTATGAAAAGCCAACTGACATTTACTCCTGAGGTGCTGACTTGTTGCACCCTCGACAACCACTGTGATTATTATTATTTGACCCTGCTGGTCATCTATGAACATTTGAACATCTTGGCCATGTTCTGTTATAATCTCCACCTGGCACAGCCAGAAGAGGACTGGCCACCCCTCATAGCCTGGTTCCTCCCTAGGTTTCTTCCTAGGTTCTGGCCTTTCTAGTGAGTTTTTCCTAGCCACCGTGCTTCTACACCTGCATTGCTTGCTGTTTGGGGTTTTAGGCTGGGTTTCTGTACATCACTGTGAGATATCAGCTGATGTAAGAAGGGCTTGATAAATACATTTGATTTTATTAGATATTTTTATGGAATATCTACATAGGCGCACAGAGGCCCATTATCAGCAACCATCACTCCTGTGTTCCAATGGCACATTGTGTTAGCTAATCCAAGTTCATAATTTTAAAAGGCTAATTGGTCATTAGAAAATCCTTTTGCAATTATGTTAGCACAGCTGAAACTGTTATTCTGATTAAAGAAGCAAACTGTCCTTCTATAGACTAGTTGTGTATCTGGAGCATCAGCAATTGTGGGTTCGATTACAGGCTCAAAATGGCCAGAAACAAAGCACTTTCTTCTGAAACTTGTCAGTCTATTCTTGTTCTGAGAAATTATGGCTATTCCACTTGAGAAATTGCCAAGAAACTGAAGATCTTGTACAACGCTGTGTACTACTCGCTTCACAGAACAGCGCAAACTGGCTCTAACTAGAATAGATCGAGGAGTGGGAGGCCGCGGTGCACAACTGAGCAAGAGGACAAGTACATTAGAGTGTCTAGTTTGAGAAACAGACGCCTCACAAGTCTTCAACTGGCAGCTTCATTAAATAGTACCTGCAAAACACCAGTCTCAACGTCAACAGTGAAGAGGCAACTCCGGGATGCTGGCCTTCTAGGCAGAGAATCAAAGAAAAAGCCATATCTCAGACTGGCCATTAAACAGAAAATATTAAGATGGGCAAAAGAACACAGCCACTGGACAGAGGAACTTTGATAGGATGATTTCTATTCAAGCTGTTGTGTGTATGGTCTCTGCCAGTAAAGTCCGATGTGATCTTCTTTACTCTGTAAATACCTAAATCAGTTAAACATCTTTTGAGTCAAAGTTAAGTAGAAAATAACGTGACACAACTATGACTGGGTCTGACTCAGTGTATACACAGACACACAGACAGAGAAGCCACAGGTGGCTTAGCCCGGTTGGTGGTGGTGGCATCAACTGTGTGTCAAGTGTGTGTGTGTCAAGTGTGTGTGTGTGTGTCAAGTGTGTGTGTGTGTGTGTGTTTCAAGTGTGTGTGTGTCAAGTGTGTGTGTGTCAAGTGTGTGTGTGTGTGTCAAGTGTCTGTGTGTGTGTGTGTGTGTGTGTGTGTGTGTGTGTGTGTGTGTGTGTGTGTGTGTGTGTGTGTGTGTGTGTGGGTGTGTGTCTGTGTGTCAAGTGTGTGTGTGTGTGTATGTGTCTGTGTATCAGGTGTGTGTGTGTGTGTGTGTGTGTGTGTGTGTGTGTGTGTGTGTGTGTGTGTGTGTGTGTGTGTGTGTGTGTGTGTGTGTGTGTGTGTGTGTGTGTATCTGTGTGTCAAGTGTCCTGTGTGGCTCAGTTGGTAGAGCATGGCACAATGCCAGTGTTGTGGTGGAGGACCAGTATGAAAGAAGTATAAACATGGATGTTGATAAGTAGTTGAGATTTGCTCAGTCCATCCTGACCAAATCTGAACCAATCATAGACGACAGTGTTTTACAAGTTTGGACAGCTCAATACAGCACAGAACAGTAGAGTACATTACAGAACAGTAAAGAAAATTAGAGTAGAGTTCAGTACAGTATAGTAGAGCACACAGTATAATGTACTGTATTGTACTGTATTATATTATGTACTGGACATATCTACTGTACTCTACTGTGCTGTACTGTACTGTGCTGTGCTGTACTGTACTCTACTTTACTGCACTGTACACTACTTTACTGTACTGTACTCTACTGTGCTGTACTGTACTGTACACTACTTTACTGTACTGTACTCTACTGTGATGTACTGTACTGTACTGTACTCTACTTTACTGTACTGTACTCTACTTTACTGTACTGTACTCTACTGTGCTGTACTGTACTCTACTGTGCTGTACTGTACTCTACTGTACTGTACTCTACTGTGCTGTACTGTACTGTACACTACTTTACTGTACTGTACTCTACTGTGATGTACTGTACTGTACTGTACTCTACTTTACTGTACTGTACTCTACTTTACTGTACTGTACTCTACTGTGCTGTACTGTACTCTACTGTGCTGTACTGTACTCTACTTTACTGTACTGTACTCTACTGTGCTGTACTGTAGTGTACTGTGCTGTACTGTACTCTACACTACCTTACTATACCGTACTCTACTCTACTGTACTGTACTCTACTGTGCTGTACTGTACTGTGCTGTGCTGTGCTGTACTGCACTCTACTTTACTGTACTCTACTGTACTGTATACTACTTTACTGTACTGTACTCTACTGTGCTGTACTGCACTCTACTTTACTGTACTGTACTCTACTGTACTGTACTCTACTGTGATGTACTGTACTGTACTCTACTTTACTGTACTGTACTCTACTTTACTGTACTGTACTCTACTGTGCTGTACTGTACTCTACTTTACTGTACTGTACTCTACTGTGCTGTACTGTAGTGTACTGTGCTGTACTGTACTCTACACTACTTTACTATACTGTACTCTACTCTACTGTACTGTACTCTACTGTGCTGTACTGTACTGTACTGTTCTGTACTGTACTCTACACTACTTTACTATACTGTACTCTACTTTACTGTACTCTACTGTGCTGTACTGTAGTGTACTGTGCTGTACTGTACTCTACACTACTTTACTATACTGTACTCTACTCTACTGTACTGTACTCTACTGTGCTGTACTGTACTGTGTTGTGCTGTACTGCACTCTACTTTACTGTACTCTACTGTACTGTATACTACTTTACTGTACTGTACTCTACTGTGCTGTACTGCACTCTACTTTACTGTACTGTACTCTACTGTGCTGTACACTACTTTACTGTACTGTACTCTACTGTACTGTACACTACTTTACTGTACTGTACTCTACTGTGCTGTACACTACTTTACTGTACTGTACTCTACTGTACTGTATACTACTTTACTGTACTCTACTGTGCTGTACTCTACTGTACTGCACTGTACTTTACTGTACTGTACTCTACTGTGCTGTACACTACTTTACTGTACTGTACTTTACTGTACTGCACTCTACTGTACTGCACTCTACTTTACTGTACTCTACTGTGCTGTACACTACTTTACTGTACTGTACTCTACTGTACTGCACTCTACTTTACTGTACTGTACTCTACTGTGCTGTACACTACTTTACTGTACTGTACTCTACTGTACTGCACTCTACTGTACTGCACTCTACTTTACTGTACACTACTTTACTGTACTGTACTCTACTGTACTGTACTCTACTGTACTGTACTGTACTCTACTTTACTGTACTGTACTATACTGTGCTGTACACTACTTTACTGTACTCTACTGTACTCTACTGTACTCTACTTTACTGTACTGTAGTCTACTGTACTGTACTCTACTGTACTGTACTGTACTCTACTTTACTGTACTGTACTATACTGTACTGTACTCTACTTTACTGTACTCTACTGTACTCTACTGTACTGTACTCTACTGTACTGTACACTACTTTACTGTAGTTCAATGACCAAAATAAATGTTTTCAAATTCAAGGTGTGATGTCATAGCTGACACCCCGTTCTTTCTGCAGACATCTTTCGATCTTAATTCAGAGCAAATATTGAACAGAGTTTTTGGAAACCGTGGTCGCATAAAAACCTGAGGGAGATTTTACCGTTCTTCCAGTAAATGCATTTGTGTGAAATGTTCTGTGGAAATTGTTAAAAGTTCTCCTTGTGCATAGAGTTGAATGGTTTGTTAAACTTTGAATGGTTTGTTAAACTTTTGTTTGGTATACATTTCAAAGTGAAAAATCTGAGTCGCGGCGTTGAATAGCCCTGAACCATCAGGGCCATCTATAACTATTACCTAACTATTATCTAAACTGTACCAGATTTTATGTGTATGTGTGTTTGTGTGATGATACCCTCTCCCTCTTCTTTGCCCTTCAGATAGGGGCCCCGACCAGGTCAGGCTGTGATGTTTAGCTGGTGTGTGTGTGTATGTGTGTTCTTGGTTCCCAGGGCTGCATTTCTAATACCATTTACACCATGCAAAGCTAGAACTTTCATATCTCCCTTCCCCAGTACAGCTAAGAGACTAGCCTACTTAAATCAGAGTTCCTCGTCTTGAGATTCTGCCTCAAATCCTTTTTATGAGCTGGTTCCAGTGATACCGCTGTACCTGAAGCAGCATTTCTGCTCTTCTTACTAGTGTTGCACGGTATACTGAAACGTCTGTACTTTATCAATACTAGAACATGAAAAAACAGTTCCGTACTAGAATTTTTAGTTACTTCCGGTACTTCTGTCAAATGGCTCACGGATCAAGTCTGTATCAGCGCAGCCGATGTACCTCTTATAGTGCGAGCACACCGTGTCTACTCCACTAAGCCTGTACTGGGAGTCTGGGCTGCCTCATCTTAGCTTCCCACTCACGCACCACAGAAGTTAACACACTTGAATAATGCAACACGGCATGTGGAACCTGTTGAACCTGTTCATTACTGTTCTCAAAACGATGTCCATACAGACTAGAACACTTTAAAATGCAAGAAGATACTGGTAGCTCCTAGCTTTGTAGGCTAACTTTCCTTGCTAGCTTACAGCTGAAGCCAAAATCAATTCACTACCCTTAGTTCTTTTGCTTGGGATAATTTGAAACCATAAATGCAAACTATGCTGATTTCAAAGCTGATTGCCGCCAAAACGTTATTAATTCACTTAATCGCTTTCTCTCGCACGTCTCTCCCAAAGATCTATAGCCTCAGCGAACAGACTTGCCTCGTGAATGACGCCGTTACTGGTTAACGAGACAGCGCACACTTTTATCAAATAAAATGTTGTTGATCAGTACAATAAAATAAGTCATCATTAGAAGGGATTGTTTGTCACCACTAACCCCATGAAATCCGCCAAAACAAGTAACTCAATCCATGCACACACCCCTATTTAATACGCATTCACCTGTATTGTGGATAGACCTAGACTATATCTTGATTTACTCAGTTTATCAATAGAGATTTACCATTCAAATAAATGATTACCATTATGTTTTTATGTAGTTAGACTGGTAAAAACAAAGTCAAATTGACTGGATGATTGTTTAATTTATTCATTAATGCATACATGGCTGTCTCTGAAAAACTCTGATGGAAATACATTCAAATGTAACGATATTGAACTCAAAATGTGACTCGTTTCAGGAAGCTAAGCGTATGTTGCGTGCCACTACTTCACAGGAGAGTCATTTGAACGTAAACTTTAAAAAAAAATCTAAATGCGTTTTTGTCCAGAAATACCTTCTGGAACATGTGAACTTTCATGTACCTTAATAACAAAGTGTATGCCATCTGTAAATACAAAATACAATTGTTAAATTACGAGCCTAGTTGGTTTAGCTACGGAAAGAAACAAGAACCTTCCTGCTAGCCATGATTGGCTGAGATTACATGCCGAGAGATGAGTTTGGATTGCCATGCAGCACGTGTCTGTCTATGAACTGAGCACTAACATGAACTGGCCACTATGTGTAAGTAGTCCTTTCTAACACATCTTTTTTGAAAGATATCACGTAGTAGAAGTGCAGAAATGTTGCTCTCCACCTTCTAGAGGACTGAGTTTTGAAATCAGTGGAATGCCCGGTGTAATTAGAGTATGATAGCTAAGGAGATGGAGAAAATTCTGGCGTTTGATTGCAAAGAAGGCTGTTGTATAAAACACCTGTCTCCGGATGACATCTTCAAACTAAGGGCAACCATGGCATCTATGACAGAGAAGGAGAAGCATCCATCCATGTATATGGGTAAGATTTTCAGATATGATATGTTTCTAATTTAGTCAGAAAATTGTTTTAATTTCAAGTCACTGTTAGCTAGCTAGCTAATGTTACATGTATGATCTGTGTAGTAATATTATTCGTATCTCAGAGCCATTTGCATTGCTAGTTATAGCCTAATGTTAGCTAGCTAGTTGGGATTATGGTTAATTGTTTAAACAAAAAGGTTCCACTATGCAAGTAACCATTTCACTACACCTTCTGTATCCTATGCATGTGACATTGCTTTTATTTGATATAGTATATGTTTACCACAGACGGTAATGTGAAGAACATGACATGCACCAAAGTCAAATTAGGATATAACGTTAGGCCAATGAGACAGTGTCAAAGTTCTAAAAATTCTCTGTTAGAATGCCCTAGTTTTATTTCGTCACACACACAACCGTAACCTATTTTCTGTAATTGGCTCGCCATTAACTTGTAAATAATTATCTTGTCGTGAGTTTATTTTCCTGTAATAATGAAGACAAATTAGCTCAATTAAAGACGTTGTCAGCTATATGATATGGTCATTATTTGAACTGGCTAGCCAGCTAACTTAACATTAGCTAGCCAGCTAACTTAACATTAGCTAGCCAGCTAACTTAACATTAGCTAGCTGGTTAACAAGCTAGAAACGAACCAACACATTGTTTAGAAAGTTGTTTTAAGTTGCCTGGTTTGCTAGATTGACAGATACAAAATAATGTTTTTTATGGTTGGGTTTATTGGTGTTAAAGTACACTAGTTATGCTATTTTGGATCACCAGGCTGCTGATGTCATGCAGCCTGTAGTTTTTGTGTTTATAGTTTTTCATAACGACAACAACAAGTTTGATGTCGGACGACAATAGAATGTTCACGATGTTACTGCGAAAACTGTCGATACACGTAGTATAAACCAGCCTTTAGTCTTGAAATCTTTGGTTGTTTAGCATATGGCCTCATGTGAATCCTTAAAAAGAGATTGGTGGGCATAAGAGGGCGTGAACGATGCTGAATGGGTGTAGACAAAGAAGAGCTCCCCAGCAGGTTTACCAAAACATTCAAGGACCAAGTGAGAAACTTTCAAAGCAGAATTACTTTCCCATTGTTCCTCAACTGCAGTGTTTGATATACCATTTTCTCTGAGTCTCTACTTTTATCCAATGTAAAAAACAAAATTTCAAATTTTGCTACATAAGACTGAACCGAGACGGTCGTTCACAATTATGCCCAACGATTGAACTGAGCGGTAACTGAGTTCATCTGTCTGGATCGAGTACAATTCTGTGACTTTGGCTGATATGCCTCATTTTTTGCCGTGGTATCGTTTTGATATAGAGTATCGTGATGGTATCAAGTCTTATGATACTAAACCTGGTATCGGTATCGAAGTAAAAATTCTGGTATCGAGACAACACTACTTCTTACACTACTTCTGTCTAAGCTCTTAACTTTGCTCCCATAGTAAAACATAGTCCCATAGTAACACACTCCCTTATTAACATGCACTTCCATAGTAACACACTCCCAGAGTAACACACAGGTAGGAAGCTCTACTCCCATAGTCACACACTCCCATAGTAACACACAGGTAGGAAGCTCTACTCCCATAGTAATACACACTCCCATAGTAATACACTCCCATAGTAAACACACAGGTAGGAAGTTCTATTCCCATAGTAACACACACTCCCATAGTAAACACACAGGTAGGAAGCTCTACTCCCATAGTAATACACACTTCCATAGTAACACACTCCCATAGTAAACACACAGGTAGGAAGCTCTATTCCTATAGTAACACACTCTCCCATAGTAACACACACTCCCATAGCAACACACAGGTAGGAAGCTCTACTCACATAGTAACAAACAGGTAGGAAGCTCTACTCACATAGTAACACACAGGTAGGAAGCTCTATTCCAATAGTAAAATACAGGTAGGAAGCTTTACTCCCATAGTAACACACAGGTAGGAAGCTCTACTCCCATAGTAACACACAGGTAGGAAGCTCTACTCCCATAGTAACACACAGGTAGGAAGCTCTACTCCAATAGTAACATACAGGTAGGAAGGTCTTAGCTCTACTCTCATACATGTAACACACATGTAGGAAAGGCCATGACCTTTCACCTTAATGAACACAATGTAGCAGGGATCATTAGCCTGTCATTTCACCTGCTCATTGCTACGATAACTGTCTACACTGTAACCTCTAGTTGTAACGGCCACCACTCACCCCTGTCTTGATTATGATGGTGATGATGACGACGATGGTGTGTGTGTGTCTGACTGTGTTTGAGAGAGAGATCTATCCAGCAGACAAAGTGAAGGTTAACATACTTCCCTGTCAGTGAGTGTAGTTCTGTAACACCATTAGAGCTATCTAAGAACCAGCCAGTACTACTAACCCCCCCCCCCACACACACACACACACACACTAACAGCCTATACCATTAGTTAGAGGAGTGTCGCTCTGTCTGTATAGCTCACAAGTCACGGTCCATTAGAGGTCAGAGGTCATATGCTAATGAACAGAGAGTAGATAGCAGTATCATTAACACAGGTTACAGAGGGAAGATGAGGGGGGATGTGGGGATGTGGGGAGGAGGAGGAGAGGGGAGGAGGGTAAGAAGGTCAGTTCTTTTTTTCTATCCCTCGATTCTACTTGTGGCAAATGGGCCAAAACAGTCTGGTAGTAACTCTCCCTATTGCTCTCTCTCTCTCTCTCTCCTTCTCTCTCTCTCAAATCAATTCAATTCAAGGGGCTTTATTGGCATGGGAAACATAGGCTTATTAATATTGTTATCATCTATGCATAGTCACATTAATAACTCTACCTACATGTACATATTACCTCAACTAACCGGTGCCCCCCCCCCCCCCCCGCACATTGACTCTGAACCAGTACAACCCTGTATATAGTGTCACTATTGTTATTTTACTGCTGCTCTTTAACTACATTTATTACTTGTATTTCTTATTCTTATCCGTATTTTTTCCAACTGCATTGTTGGTTAGGGGCTCGAAAGTAAGCATTTCACTGTAAGGTGTATTTGGCACATGTGACTAATAACATTTTATTTTATTTTATATTTACAATGGTGTTGTTTCTTCACTGGTTACCCTTTTCTTATGGCAACAGGTCACAAATCTTGCTGCTGTGGTATTTCACCCCATAGATATAGGAGTTTATCAAAATGTTATTTGTTTTTGAATTCTTTGTGGGTCTGTGTAATCTGAAGGAAATATGTGTCTCTAATATGGTCATACATTTGGCAGGAGATTAGGAAGTGCAACTCAGTTTCCACCTCATTATGTGGGCAGTGTGCACATAGCCTGTCTTCTCTTGGGAGCCAGGTCTGCCTTCAGCGGCCTTTCTCAATAGCAAGGCTATTATCACTGAGTCTGTACATAGTCAAAGATTTCCTTAATTTTGGGTCAGTCACAGTGGTCAGGTCTCAATTTGGTGTTTGTCCCATTTTGTGAATGGTTGGTTGGTGAGCGGACCCCAGAACTCACAACCATAGAGGGCAATGGGCTTCTTCGGGATCAGTGTCCCGTCCACGGGACGGTTGAGCTAACATAGGCTAATGCGATTAGCATGAGGTTGTAAGTAATAAGAACATTTCCCAGGACATAGACATATCTGATATTGTCAGAAAGCTTAAATTCTTGTTAATCTAATTGCACTGTCCAATTTACAGTAGCTATTACAGTGAAAGAATACCATGCTATTGTTTGATAAACAAATTAGGCACATTTGGGCAGTCTTGACAAAACATTTTTGAACAGAAATGCAATGGTTCATTGGATTAGTCTAAAACTTTGCACATGCACTGCTGCCATCTACTGGCCAAAATCTAAATTGCACCTGGGCAGGAATAATACATTATGGCCTTTCTCTTACATTCCAAAGAAGATGGTACAAAAAATACAAAAGAACAGCTGTTTTTTTCTAAGTATTATCTTTTACCAGATCTATTGTGTTATATTCTCCTACATTCCATTCACATTTCCACAAACTGCAAAGTATTTTCTTTCAAATGGTACCAAGAATATGCATATCCTTGCTCCAGGGCCTGAGCTACAGGCAGTTAGATTTGGGTATGTCATTTTAGGCAAACATTTAAAAAAATGGGAGGATCCTTAAGATTCAAGTATTTTTAGCCAGATCCTAATGTTGGTGTGTCTAATTTTATGTTTCTTTTGATGGCATAGAAGGCCCTTCTTGCCGTGTCTCTCAGATCATCCACAGCTTTGTGGAAGTTACTTGTGGCGCTGATGTTTAGGCCGAAGTATGTATCGCTTTTTGTGTGCTCTAGGGCAACAGTGTCTAGATGGAATTTGTATTTGTGGTCCAGGCAACTGAACCTTCTTTGGAACACCATTATTTTTGTCTTACTGAGATTTACTATCAGGGCCCAGGTCTGACACAAACTCTGTAGAGGATCTAAGTGCTGCTTTAGGCCCTCCTTGGTTGTGGACAGAAGCACCAGATCATCAGCAAATAGTAGACAGTTGACTTCAGATTCCAGTAGAGTGAGGCCGGGTGTTGCAGACTGTTCTAGTGCACTCGCCAATTCGTTGATAAATATATTGAAAAGTGTGGGGCTTAAGCTGCATCCCTGTCTCACCTCACAGCCCTGTGGAAATAAATGTTTTTTTCTCAATTTTAACCGCACACTTGTTGTTTGTGTACATTAATTTTATAATGTTGTATGTTTTCCCCCAACACCACTTTCCATCAATTTGTATAACAGACCATCATGCCAAATTGAGAAAAAGCATGAGAAGATTCTGCCTTTGTTTTGGTTTGTTTGTTCATCAATTAGGGCGTGCAGGGTGAATACGTGGTTGTCGTACGGCTATTTGGTAAAAAGCCAATTTGACATTTGCTCAGTACATTGTTTTCACTAAGGACATGTCTGCTGATACTGCAAAAGATTTCCCCAAGGTTGCTGTTGACGCATTTCCCACGGTAGTTATTGGGGTCAAATTTGTCTCCACTTTTGTGGATTGGGTTGACCAGTCCTTGGTTCCAAATATTGAGGAAGATGCCAGAGCTAAGGATGATGTTAAAGATTTTAAGTATAGCCAATTGGAATTTGTGGTCTGTATATTTTATCATTTTTCATTGAGGATACCATCAACACCACAGGCCTTTTTAGGTTGGAGGGTTTGTATTTTGTCATGTAGTTCATCAATGTAATTGGAGAATTCAGTGGGTTCTGGTAGTCTTTAATAGTTGATTCTAAGATTTTGTATTTGATCATGTATATGTTTTTGCTGTTTGTCCTTTGTTATTGGGCCAAAAAGATTGGAGTGGTTCATACATTGATCTGATTTCTGACGTGCTGTTCCTTCTTTTTCCATAGTGTATTTCTGTATTGTTTTAGGTATTCACCATAGTGAAGGCGTAGACTCAGGATTTCCGGGTCTCTATGTTTTTTTGGGTTGGACAGGTTTCTCAATGTCTTTCTTAGGTTCTTGTATTCTTCATCAAACCATTTGTCATTGTTCATTTTGTGGAACGTTTTGTCCAGGAAGTTGTCTAAAAGGGATTTAATTTGTTGTTGCCTAATTGTTTTTTGTTAGGTTTTCACTCTACTTTCCTTCCATCTATAGCATTTCTTGATATTATTCAGTTCCTTTGCCTTTGATGCCTCATGATTGTGTCATGGCCTGACCTTAGTGAGCCTTTTTATGTCTCTATTTGGTTTGGTCAGGGTGTGATTTGGGGTGGGCATTCTATGTTTTTGTTTTCTATGACTTTGTATTTCTTATGTTTTGGCCGGGTATGGTTCTCAATCAGGGACAGCTGTCTATCGTTGTCTCTGATTGGGAACCCTACTGAGGTAGCCCTTTTCCCTCCTTTCTGTGTGGGAAGTTGTCTTTGTTAGTGGCACTTATGCCCTGTAAGCTTCACGGTCGTTTTTGTGATTTATTGTTTTGTTGGCGACATTTGAACAAATAAAAGAAAATGTACGCTCAC
This sequence comes from Salvelinus alpinus, assembly GCF_045679555.1. NCBI lineage: Eukaryota > Metazoa > Chordata > Actinopteri > Salmoniformes > Salmonidae > Salvelinus > Salvelinus alpinus. Next base: position 13,726,228 of record NC_092105.1, on the reverse strand, counting down.
CACGCTGCACCTTGGTCTTCCTTGAACAACGGCCGTGACAGATTGAGTATTGCTCTGTTCAAGTAGACTGATTTTGCTGATAGGGCTGTCAGTGGGCTGACTGTGAACGCTCTGAGAGACTCTTCCCTGTTTCACACCTGGTCGTTTCGTGACTGGGACTACCAGCCCTCTGTAACCTAGAGGGAAACCAGTGGGTCCATCTCCTCAATACCATGTTTCTTGTAGGATGACAGTGTCTGTATTTCTGATTTCTTTGGTGAAGTCCAGGTTCCTGCACTTTAGGCCAAAGACAGGTGACCTCAGGCCTTGGATATTCCAGGATGAGATAGTGAAGGCTTTGTGTTCCATAAAGTGTCCAATGTTGTTTGTCATGTGGTCTCTCTCTCCTCTCTCTCTCTCTCTCCCTTTCCTCGCTTTCTCCTTCTCTCTCCCTCTCTCTCTCCTTCTCACACTCTCTCTCTCTCTCTCCCTCTCTCCCTCTCTCTCCTTATCTCTCTCTCTCTCTCCTTCTCTCTCTCCCCTTCTCTCTCGTTGACTCGTTGACTCAGTTCTGCAATTACACATGCATATCAACCGTACACACACACACACACACACACACACACACACACACACACACACACACACACACACACACACACACACACACACACACACACACACACACACACACACACACACACACACACACACTTACACACACACACACACACACAGTGGGGAACCGGCCGGGCCTTCTAGGGCTAAGGATTAAAAAAGTATACATTTGTTTATTACATTTAATTTTAATTTCTATTTCATCTTTACAATAATTGTAATAATTTCCTGATTTCATCTCTTCATTTTGTGTTGGAAAGAGAAGGGTTAATACTGAATATCCAATCAGGGTAGAAAAATCTAGTTAGCTCAGCCAGCCTTCTGTCCAGAAGCTGGACAGAAGGCCTCTGCCATTCAACTGTATTAGAGCAGAATTTTGGAGTGACAGTGGAATGAACCAATCACATTTTGACTTGAACATCACGAGGGGCCACAGTGGCTCATGGGTCTGCGCACCCCCCCACCTTGCAAGGAAAACATTTCAGCAGCCCCCCCATGACAGCGAAGATTTATTTTAATCTGCA
>NC_092105.1:13705107-13722607 GCF_045679555.1 Salvelinus alpinus | reverse complement strand
TATAACCGATTTCGGTTTAGATGACTATTTTTTACATTAAATGAACTATGCATTATGTGGGTTGAATGCTGTATCAACACAGAATAAAACTATTAATTCAAGTCTCATGATGGTAGTGACTGTCCATTACTGTTTATCACTTATTAACCTTCATTTATTCACATGACTTTAATTCAATATTTCAGTTGTTGTTTATATTACATTAGTTTTATTTGATGACTCCATTATTTCATTCCACGTCATCATCTCATCTCTACAGAGCTGCTGTCAACGCTGTCTGACAAAATCACTATTATGTAGTTCTTCAAAGTAAATACGTCATACTATTATGACTGCTGAATACCAACTATCAAGCACTTAGATTATGTATTTTCAGGTACAGATACCTCGCGAAGCAACTGCTTTCTATCCCTCTCCATTGAGCGTTCTTCTCTCCGGGTCTGGCCGCCACTAACCTGACGTTGCAGGTGTAAAAGAAACATACCGGCAACACAACAGATTATGACCATTGTAGTTAATTACAACGTTTTTGGCGCTTAACTATGTCGAATTTTGTCCTGTCGGAATCTACAACTCCCTACTACATCGCACAGTTTGGGCTTGATCTGATTTATCTTTAGAGAAACTACGCAATGTGCGCATTGAGCTCACAGGAAAATAATTGAAGGAGATGGAATTCCAACAATTGAACCGACGTCGGTCAATTAGTTGTTTTAAAACCCGAAAAATAACTGACATTTCGGTTAATTGCTCAGCACTAACACACACACACACACGTCACTCTCTGTCCATTTAGATATACACATGTATACACACTTGGTTTTGATTTTATTTGATTAGGATCCCCATTAGCTGTTGCGATAGCAGCACCTACTCTTCCTCTGGGGTCCACACAAAACAAGACACAGAACATTAATAGACAAGAACAGCTCAAGGACAGAACCTCATACATTTACAACGTCACACACGGCCTACATAACAGTACAGTCGTGGCCAAAAGTTTTGAGAATTACACAAATATTAATTTCCACAAAGTTTGCTGCTTCAGTGTCTTTAGATATTTTTGTCAGATGTTACTATGGAATACTGAAGTATAATTACAAGCATTTCATAAGTGTCAAAGGCTTTTATTGACAATTACATGAAGTTGATGCAAAGAGTCAATATTTGCAGTGTTGACCCTTCTTTTCAAGACCTCTGCAATCTGCCCTGGCATGCTGTCAATTAACTTCTGGGCCACATCCTGACTGATGGCAGCCCATTCTTGCATAATCAATGCTTGGAGTTTGTCAGAATTTGTGGGTTTTTGTTTGTCCACCTGCCTCTTGAGGATTGACCACAAGTTCTCAATGGGATTAAGGTCTGGGGAGTTTCCTGGCCATGGACCAAAAATATCGATGTTTTGTTCCCCGAGCCACTTAGTTATCACTTTTTCCTTATGGCAAGGTGCTCCATCATGCTGGAAAAGGCATTGTTCGTCACCAAACTGTTCCTGGATGGTTGGGAGAAGTTGCTCTCAGAGGATGTGTTGGTACCATTCTATATTCATGGCTGTGTTCTTAGGCAAAATTGTGAGTGAGCCAACTCCCTTGTCTGAGAAGCAACCCCACACATGAATGGTCTCAGGATGCTTTACTGTTGGCATGACACATGACTGATGGTAGCGCTCACCTTGTCTTCTCCGGACAAGCTTTTTTCTGGATGCCCCAAACAATCAGAAAGGGGATTCATCAGAGAAAATGACTTTAACCCAGTCCTCAGCAGTCCAATCCCTGTACCTTTTGCAGAATACCAGTCTGTCCCTGATGTTTTTCCTGGAGAGAAGTGGCTTCTTTGCTGCCCTTCTTGACACCAGGCCATCCTCCAAGTCTTCACCTCACTATGCGTGCAGATGCACTCACACCTGCCTGCTGCCATTCCTGAGCAAGCTCTTTACTGGTGGTGCCCCGATCCCGCAGCTGAATCAACTTTAGGAGATGGTCCTGGCGCTTGCTGGACTTTCTTCGGCGCCCTGAAGCCTTCTTCACAACAATTGAACCGCTCTCCTTGAAGTTCTTGATGATCCGATAAATGGTTGATTTAGGTGCAATCTTACTGGCAGCAATATCCTTGCCTGTGAAGACCTTTTTTTGCAAAGCAATGATGACGGCACGTGTTTCCTTGCAGGTGACCATGGTTGACAGAGGAAGAACAATGATTCCAAGCATTACCCTCCTTTTGAAGCTTCCAATCTGTTATTCGAACTCAATCAGCATGACAGAGTGATTTCCAGCCTTGTCCTCGTCAACACTCACACTTGTGTAAACAAGATAATCACTGACATGATGTCAGCCGGTCCTTTTGTGGCAGGGCTGAAATGCAGTGGAAATGTTTTTGGGGGGATTTAGTTAATTTGCATGGCAAAGAGGGAATTTGCAATGAATTGCAATTCATCTGATCACTCTTCATAACATTCTGGAGTATATGCAAATTGCCATCATACAAACTGAGGCAGCAGACTTTGTGAAAATTAATATTTGTGACATTCTCAAAACTTTTGGCCACGACTGTATATACACACAATATTTAGGTCAAATAGGGGAGAGGTGTTGTGTGGTGAGTTCTTGCTTAATCTGTTTTTTTTTAAACCACTTGAGCAATCATTGATGAAAGGGAGTTCTATGTAATCAGACCCCTGGTGGCATGTCTATTGGGGTACTTGTGTGTATGTGTCAGCGCTGTATGTAAATTGACTATGCAAACAATTTAGAATGAATGTTTCTTTTAAAAACAAGAAGTGATGCAGTCAGTCTCCCCTCTACTTTTAGCCAAGAGAGACTGCCATGTATAGTATTAATATTAACCCTCTGATTACAGTGAAGAGCAAGACGTGAATCTCTTTTCTGGACCAGCTGCAGTTTTTCTAGGTCCTTCTTTGCAGCACCGGACCACCTGACTGGACAATATCACATCAAGACACACATAATACACCTAAGCACTGTCCTCTGTTGTGTGTGTGTGTGTGTGTGTATATATGTGTGTGTGTGTGATGCATTATACTGCTACTGATGTACTGTCTAAGTGGATCCAACGGTGCCACAAATTTAATTAAATGCCTGACATTCACCAGCATCTGCCCAGAGACGCGCGCACACACACACACACACACACACACACACACACACACACACACACACACACACACACACACACACACACACACACACACACACACACACACAGACACAGGCACGCACACGCACACGCACACACCGACAGACAGGAACAGGTAATGTCTTCAGAACCACAGTTTGGGTTCAGATTAGACAACCTTGTACGTTTGTTTTGTTTGGGTCTTCAAAGTCAATTTATAATCTTTGTTACATTTTATTTTCTATTATTCATTGATGCTTTGTAAATCCATTTGAATTCAATCACTTTTTGACAGCACCCCTTTAGAATGGAACGAAACCTTCTATGCATATTTGCCCACAGAAAGTCTCATTTTAATACAGAATGTATCTCTTCCTAAACTGACAACCCAGTGTAATAGTAGTGGAACAAACTGACAACCCAGTGTAATAGTAGTGGAACAAACTGACAACCCAGTGTAATAGTAGTGGAACAAACTGACAACCCAGTGTAATAGTAGTGGAACAAACTGACAACCCAGTGCAATAGTAGTGGAACAAACTGACAACCCAGTGTAATAGTAGTGGAACAAACTGACAACCCAGTGTAATAGTAGTGGACCAAACTGACAACCCAATGTAATAGTAGTGGAACAAACTGACAACCCAGTGTAATAGTAGTGGAACAAACTGACAACCCAGTGTAATAGTAGTGGAACAAACTGACAACCCAGTGTAGTAGTAGTGGAACAAACTGACAACCCAGTGTAATAGTAGTGGAACAAACTGACAACCCAGTGTAATAGTAGTGGAACAAACTGACAACCCAGTGTAATAGTAGTGGAACAAACTGACAACCCAGTGTAGTAGCAGTGGACCAAACTGACAACCCAGTGTAATAGTAGTGGAACAAACTGACAACCCAGTGTAATAGTAGTGGAACAAACTGACAACCCAGTGTAATAGCAGTGGACCAAACTGACAACCCAGTGTAATAGTAGTGGAACAAACTGACAACCCAGTGTAATAGCAGTGGACCAAACTGACAACCCAGTGTAATAGTAGTGGAACAAACTGACAACCCAGTGTAATAGTAGTGGAACAAACTCAACCCAGTGTAGTAGTAGTGGACCAAACTGACAACCCAGTGTAATAGTAGTGGAACAAACTGACAACCCAGTGTAATAGTAGTGGACCAAACTCAACCCAGTGTAATAGCAGTGGACCAAACTGACAACCCAGTGTAATAGTAGTGGAACAAACTGACAACCCAGTATAATAGTAGTGGAACAAACTGACAACCCAGTGTAATAGTAGTGGACCAAACTCAACCCAGTGTAATAGTAGTGGAACAAACTGACAACCCAGTGTAATAGTAGTGGACCAAACTGACAACCCAGTGTAATAGTAGTGGACCAAACTGACAACCCTGTGTAATAGTAGTGGACCAAACTGACAACCCAGTGTAATAGTAGTGGACCAAACTGACAACCCAGTGTAATAGTAGTGGACCAAACTCAACCCAGTGTAGTAGTAGTGGAACAAACTGACAACCCAGTGTAATAGTAGTGGACCAAACTGACAACCCAGTGTAATAGTAGTGGACCAAACTGACAACCCAGTGTAATAGTAGTGGACCAAACTGACAACCCAGTGTAATAGTAGTGGACCAAACTCAACCTAGTGTAGTAGCAGTGGAACAAACTGACAACCCAGTGTAATAGTAGTGGACCAAACTGACAACCCAGTGTAATAGTAGTGGACCAAACTGACAACCCAGTGTAATAGTAGTGGACCAAACTCAACCCAGTGTAATAGTAGTGGACCAAACTGACAACCCAGTGTAGTAGCAGTGGACCAAACTCAACCCAGTGTTAGAGCAGAGGACCAAACTCATATTGAGCTAGTCCCATAATATATATACATGATTTTCCCAAGAAACCTGGACTGAATGGCTCAGTCCCATTAATTAATTAATTAATTCATTCAATCTCTGTTGAGTAAAGAGCAGTGGTTTTTAAACATAATGATGAATGCATTCCCTCTTTTTCCCTCCAGGGAGAAACAGAGCTAAAAGCCATAGAGGATTTAGGTGCTTAGGGTGGTTGAGGAGGTTGATGTGGTTGATGAGGTTGATGAGGTTGAGGTGGTTGATGAGGTTGATGAGGTTGAGGTGGTTGAGGTGGTTTATGTGGTTGAGGTGGTTGATGAGGTTGAGGTGGTTGATGTGGTTGATGTGGTTGAGGAGGTTGATGTGGTTGAGGAGGTTGATGTGGTTGATGTGGTTGAGGAGGTTGATGTGGTTGAGGAGGTTGATGTGGTTGAGGAGGTTGATGAGGTTGAGGTGTTTGAGATTGAGATGGTTGAGATGCTTGAGGTGGTTGAGGTAGTTGAGGTGGTTGATGTGGTTGATGAGGTTGAGGTGGTTGATGTGGTTGATGTGGTTGAGGTGCTTAAGGTGGTTGAGGTGGTTGATGAGGTTGAGGTGTTTGAGGTTGAGATGCTTGAGATGCTTGAGGTTGTTGAGGTTGAGATGCTTGAGGTGGTTGAGGTTGAGATGGTTGAGGTGCTTGATGAGGTTGAGGTGATTGAAGTTGAGGTGGTTGATGAGGTTGAGGTGTTTGAGGTTGAGATGCTTGAGATGCTTGAGGTTGTTGAGGTTGAGATGCTTGAGGTGGTTGAGGTTGAGATGGTTGAGGTGCTTGATGAGGTTGAGGTGATTGAAGTTGAGATGGTTGAGATGGTTGAGGTGTTTGTACATGTCATGTGGCCTTGACTACTCTGAAGAGTGACAGCTACAGTACAGGAGTGCAGGACTCTCTCTCTCTGTCCCCCCTTCTTTGTCTCTTATCTTTCTCATCCCCCACGTAGATTCAATTAATATGTTACCAAAGCAATCCTCTGGAGCACAGTGGCACGACACCTCTACAATCAACAGGTGAGCTCAAACACAGTGTTTTCCCAAGATTACTTTCTGCCTACAAATCAACTTTCTGGGCCTCTCTAAGCTACAATTGTATGGGAAACGCTGACTCCCTGTTTGGTTATGATCTCAGTAACTAGTTTCCTCTCTTCAGATTCTGTAAACTTAGCCCTAAGTAAAAGTTGTGAAAACATTAGAAGTACTAGCTTCAGGGTCTTCTATATATCTCTATATATCTCTCTCTCTCTCTCTCTCTCTCTCTCTCTCTCTCTCTCTCTCTCTCTCTCTCTCTCTCTCTCTCTCTCTCTCTCTCTCTCTCTCTCTCTCTCTCTCTCTCTCTCTCTCTCTCTCTCTCTCTCTCTCTCTCTCTCTCTCTCTCTCTCTCTCTCTCTGCCTACACAGTTCTGTGCTTCGGCTAAGAGTCATTCCATTGGATGGATTTATGAGCTAAAGGTTCTCTTCAGTCAGTATGGCACGAGGCTAACTGAACAGAGCGTTTGTTGAGATTTGATTAGCTATTTGGCTAATGTTAGGCAACAAATCAGCTAGCTAATCCACAGTGCTGTCTGTCTGTCTGATAAACCCCCCCCCCCCAGAAAGACACGGCAAATGTTGGCAACTTTACTCTTAACCAGACTATTTCTTTCTTTCTCTCTCTCTCCCCTCCTCTTTCTCTCTCTCCCCTCCTCTCTCTCTCCCCTCCCCTCTCTCTCTCCCCTCCCCTCTCTCTCTCTCCCCTCCTCTCCCTCTCTCTCCCCTCCTCTCCCTCTCTCTCTCCCCTCCTCTCCCTCTCTCTCTCTCCCCTCCTCTCTCTCTCTCTCTCTCCCCTCCTCTTTCTCTCTCCCCTCCTCTCTCGCTCCCCCTCCTCTCTCTCTCTCCCCTCCTCTCTCTCTCTCTCTCCCCTCCTCTCTCTCTCTCTCTCTCCCCTCCTCTCTCTCTCTCTCTCTCTCCTCCCCCTCCTCTCTCTCTCTCTCTCTCTCCCCTCCTCTCTCTCTCTCTCCCCTCCTCTCTCTCTCTCTCTCCCCTCCTCTCTCTCCCCCCCCCCCTCTCTCCCCCCTCCTGACATTAGTGCTCTCCTGAGGCACCATGTAAAGCTGTAATTGTCCCAGTGTCACAAGCTGCCATTTAAACACATGTATCATTCCCACGCACACCAAAGGCTCCAAGTTCATCAGCACTACAGTATCTCTGCTACTTCAACAGCGAGTAGATTCACTAGAACAGTGTATAGAAGTGCAGATATTCAGAATCACAGATGATTTTACAGCCATTGTAAAACAGAGTTAATGCTAAAAAGCTGAAGACTTTTGTCTTGTGATCTCGGCAGTGGACTGGATGGAATCTGTAAGTCCATAAGATAAAGAATGCTGGTGGATTCCATCTTCCATTCCAAGTCCCACGCATCAGACAGTTGAAGAGGGTGAAACAACAGCAGCTATCTCCAACCTCTTCACAATTGGCACTACTGTTCCTTTGTGACTAGTAGAAAAGAGTCTCACACCACACACAAAGGTCACTGGTATATGAAGTGATTGAGGGGGAAGAGCCGGAGCGGGGCTTGAACTAGTAATCCTGCTGTTGCAAGGCAAACACACAGTCTCCTGTGCCACAAAGGTCTAGACCTCTTGGCAGAGGCTGTAGTAGCATACACTTAACATCCAGGGAGACTAATTTAATTTAAATAGAAATTATCATTAAACCACTCTAGACTAAAACTTTATGTGAAGAGTACTTACGACTACATAAGCACTTCATAACATATTCATAACCCATACATACTGCATTCATGAGCAGTACTGTACATAATGTCAACAACCACAACACAAAACGACAATATCAACTTGGAGTTGTTGACATTTAGTGTTACCAAGAGAGAACACTGTAAAGTCAGTGACACAATAACGCTCCAGTCATATTCTCTTAACTCTTCACTGATCCTCTCAGTGATCTCCTTTACCAGTGATGCTGCTAGCGGATGAAACATTAATGGTTTAGAATAATGATGCTCCATTAGTTGTTGTTTCTCTCTCTCTCTCTTGCTCTCTCGCTCTCTGGATCACTCAATTCAATCCAAGGGGCTTTATTGGCATGGGAAACATATGTTTACATTGCCAAAGCAAGTGAAATAGATAATATACAAAAGTGAAATAAACAATAAAACATTTACAGTAATCATTACTCACAAATGTTCCAAAAGAACAAAGACATTTCAAATGTCATACTATGTCTACATACAGTGTTATAACGATGTGCAAATAGTTAAAGTACGAAAGGGAAAATAAATAAACATAAGTATGGGATGTATTTACAATGGTGTTTGTTCTTCACTGGTTGCCCTTTTTTTGTGGCAACAGGTCAAAGATATTGCTGCTGTGATGGCACACTGAGGTATTTCACCCAGTAGATATGGAAGTTTTGGAATTCTTTGTGGGTCTGTGTAATCTGAGGGAAATATGTGTCTCTAATATGGTCATTCATTTGGCAGGAGGTTAGGAAGTGCATATCAGTTTCCACCTCGTTTTGTGGGCAGTGTGCACATAGCCGGTCTTCTCTTGACAGCCAGGTCTGCCTACGGAGGCCTTTCTCAATAGCAAGACTATGCTCACTGAGTCTGTACATAGTCAAAGCTTTCCTTAAGTTTGGGTCAGTCACAGTGGTCAGGTATTCTGCCACTGTGTACTCTCTGTTTATTTATCTCTCTCTCTCTCTCTCTCTCTCTCTCTCTCTCTCTCTCTCTCTCTCTCTCTCTCTCTCTCTCTCTCTCTCTCTCTCTCTCTCTCTCTCTCTCTCTCTCTCTCTCTCTCTCTCTCTCTCTCTCTCTCTCTCTCTCTCTCTCTCTCTCTCTCTCTCTCTCTCTCTCTCTCTCTCTCTCTCTCTCTCTCGTCAGGGAGCATATAAAACCTCAAATGAGTACTGTGCTGCAGCAGCAGTGAGTGTATATGAATGTGTGTATGAATGCATGTGTCCCGTTAAAACACACTGTGGTCTGTGTTGTGGGAGAGAGGCAATTAGGCTGGTGATCCTGGCACTGTCACACACACAGACATGTTTTAACAGACAGTCTGAATGAGTATGGCCCGCCAGTGTTTTGGCTCGTCTATTGCTAGCGAGCTGTGATGGATTACATACTACAGAGAGGAAACCACTGACACAGTCATTTACATGATGCCAAATATGTGTCTGAGACACTGAGCGAAGTACCTGATCAAATTATTTACTGCTAGAAACATATTTTCCAGAGAGAGAGAGAGAGAGAGAGAGAAAGAGAGAGAGAGAGAGAGAGAGAGAGAGAGAGAGATACATACATACTTACACTGATGAATGTTTGTCTGTTTGTCTTCTGACCCAAACACAACTCTGGCAGCTCAAAACACTACAGTGAGAAATAGTGAGCACCTAGTGAGAAGCCTGGTCTGGATCTGTGACTGGATGGCTGTGGGGAGAGGAAGTGCCATTTCCAGCCCTATGGTTTCACCTCCTAACTAGAGTGGAAGGCGGCTAAGGGCTGGCAGGGACAGCTTGAGTATCTTAAATCAGATCTAGGGAAGGGTACTAAAATGTGTCTGCAGCATTGAAGGTCCCCAAGAACACAGTGGCCTCCATCATTCTTAAATGGAAGAAGTTTGGAACCACCAAGACTCTTCCAAGAGCTGGCCGCCCAGACACACTGAGCAATCGGAGGAGAAGGGCCTTGGTCAGGGAGGTGACGAAGAACCCGATGGTCACTGTGCCTGAACTCCAGAGTTCCTCTGTGAACCTTCCAGAAGGACAACCATCTCAACAGCACTCCACCAATCAGGTCTTTATGGTAGTGGCCAGACGGAAGCCACTCCTCAGTAAAAGGCACATGAAAGCCTGCTTGGAGTTTGCCAAAAGGCACCTAAAGGCCTCTCAGACCATGACAAACAACATTCTCTGGTCTGATGAAACCAAGATTGAACTCTTTGGTTTGAATGCCAAGCAAGGGTCACGTCTGGAGGAAACCTGGCACCATCCCTTCGGTGAAGATGTTTTTCAGCGGCAGGGACTGGGAGACAAGTCAGGATCGAGGGAAAGAGGAACGGAGAAAAGTACAGAGATCCTTGATAAAAACCTCCTCCAGAGGGCTCAGGACCTCAGACTGGGGTGAAGGTTCACCTTCCAACAGGACAACAACCCTAAGCACACAGCCAAGACAATGCAGGAGTGGCTTCGGGACAAGTCCCTGAATGTCCTTGAGTGGCCCAGTCAGAGCACGGACTTGAACCTGATCGAACATCTCTGGAGAGACCTGAAAATAGCTGTGCCGTGACTCTCCCCATCCAAGCTGACAGAGCTTGAAAGGACCTGCAGAGATCAATGGGAAAAACTCCCAAAATACAGGTGTGCCAATCTTGTAGCATCATACCCAAGAAGACTCCAGGCTGTAATCACTGTCAAAGGTGCTTCAACAAAGTACTGAGTAAAGGGTCTGAATACTTATGTAAATGTAATATATATATATATATATATAGACGGAATATATATATATATTTTTTTTTTATACATCTGCAAAAAAATTCAAAAAACTGTTTTTGCTTTGTCATTATGGGCTAATATGTGTAGATTTATGAGAGAAAAAAAAACGATTTAATCCATTTTAGAATAAGGCTGTAACGTAACAAAATGTGGAAAAAGTCAAGGGGTCTGAATACTTTCTGAAGGCACTGTATGGGGAAATCGGAAGAACCCTTGTAGGTTCTAGATAAGAGTGTAGGCGGAGCTGGGCTGCCCCATCCCACTCCTCTTCTCTTTCACCTCTCTCCCCACCCCTCCACTCGTTATGAACACGGCTAATTCTGTTATTCCTCTTTCATTTATCACTTCCTCTCTCAACCACCAACTCCTCTGGGGCAGAGGAACAGCACGATAGACTCAGAGACGCTTACAGCTGCTTAGAAGAGGCGGAGGAGGGGTTTTGAAAAGAGGGCAGGAGGAGAAGTACAGAGTGAATGAAAAAGACAGGGAGAGAGACTAAAGCCTGAGGATAGGTATCTCATTCCAGAGGGATTCTGTGTTCCATTCCCATTACAGCCCTAAAATCACATTTGAACACCAAGGCTTCATAGAGTACTGTGGGTTTGGATCTATATAGGACCAGCATAGAGGACCAGACCATTTCCTGTTGTTTGTGTGACTGTGTGTCCACAGGCATTACCTCATTCACTACTACACCTCCCTAGACACCAGGTCTTGGAGACAAATGATACTAACCTACAGTATGTTCCAGTCCCACTATTGTGGCAGGTAGCCTAGTGGTTAGAGTGTTGGGCCAGTAACTGAAAGGTTGCTAGATTGAACCCCAGAGCTGACAAGGTAAAAAAAAAAAATTGGTCTGCCCCTGAACAAGGCAGTTAACCCACTGTTCCTCGGCCGTCATTATAAATAACAATTTGTTCTTAAACTGACTTGCCTAGTTAAATAAAGGTTACATTAAAAAATGTTACACTGGCCTACAGTATGTTCCATTCCCACTACTGTTACACTGGCCTACAGTATGTTCCATTCCCACTACTGTTACACTGGCCTACAGTATGTTCCATTCCCACTACTGTTACACTGGCCTACAGTATGTTCCATTCCCACTACTGTTACACTGGCCTACAGTATGTTCCATTCCCACTACTGTTACACTGGCCTACAGTATGTTCCATTCCCACTACTGTTACACTGGCCTACAGTATGTTCCATTCCCACTACTGTTACACTGGCCTACAGTATGTTCCATTCCCACTACTGTTACACTGGCCTACAGTATGTTCCATTCCCACTACTGTTACACTGGCCTACAGTATGTTCCATTCCCACTACTGCTACACTGGTCCTACAGTATGTTCCATTCCCACTACTGTTACACTGGCCTACAGTATGTTCCATTCCCACTACTGTTACACTGGCCTACAGTATGTTCCATTCCCACTACTGCTACACTGGCCTACAGTATGTTCCATTCCCACTACTGTTACACTGGCCTACAGTATGTTCCATTCCCACTACTGCTACACTGGCCTACAGTATGTTCCATCCCACTACTGTTACACTGGCCTACAGTATGTTCCATTCCCACTACTGTTACACTGGCCTACAGTATGTTCCATTCCCACTACTGCTACACTGGCCTACAGTATGTTCCATTCCCACTACTGTTACACTGGCCTACAGTATGTTCCATTCCCACTACTGTTACACTGGCCTACAGTATGTTCCATTCCCACTACTGTTACACTGGCCTACAGTATGTTCCATTCCCACTACTATTACACTGGCCTACAGTATGTTCCATTCCCACTACTGTTACACTGGCCTACAGTATGTTCCATTCCCACTACTGTTACACTGGCCTACAGTATGTTCCATTCCCACTACTGTTACACTGGCCTACAGTATGTTCCATTCCCACTACTGTTACACTGGCCTACAGTATGTTCCATTCCCACTACTGTTACACTGGCCTACAGTATGTTCCATTCCCACTACTGTTACACTGGCCTACAGTATGTTCCATTCCCACTACTGTTACACTGGCCTACAGTATGTTCCATTCCCACTACTGTTACACTGGCCTACAGTATGTTCCATTCCCACTACTGCTACACTGGCCTACAGTATGTTCCATTCCCACTACTGTTACACTGGCCTACAGTATGTTCCATCCCACTACTATTACACTGGCCTACAGTATGTTCCATCCCACTACTGTTACACTGGTCTACAGTATGTTCCATCCCACTACTGTTACACTGGCCTACAGTATGTTCCATTCCCATTACTGTTACACTGGCCTACAGTATGTTCCATTCCCACTACTGTTACACTGGCCTACAGTATGTTCCATTCCCACTACTGTTACACTGGCCTACAGTATGTTCCATTCCCACTACTGTTACACTGGCCTACAGTATGTTCCATTCCCACTACTGCTACACTGGCCTACAGTATGTTCCATTCCCACTACTATTACACTGGCCTACAGTATGTTTCATTCCCACTACTATTACACTGGCCTACAGTATGTTCCATTCCCACTACTGTTACACTGGTCTACAGTATGTTCCATTCCCACTACTGTTACACTGGCCTACAGTATGTTCCATTCCCACTACTGTTACACTGGTCTACAGTATGTTCCATTCCCACTACTGTTACACTGGCCTACAGTATGTTCCATTCCCACTACTATTACACTGGTCTACAGTATGTTCCATTCCCACTACTATTACACTGGTCTACAGTATGTTCCATTCCCACTACTATTACACTGGCCTACAGTATGTTCCATTCCCACTACTGTTACACTGGCCTACAGTATGTTCCATTCCCACTACTGTTACACTGGCCTACAGTATGTTCCATTCCCACTACTGTTACACTGGCCTACAGTATGTTCCATTCCCACTACTGTTACACTGGCCTACAGTATGTTCCATTCCCACTACTGTTACACTGGCCTACAGTATGTTCCATTCCCACTACTATTACACTGACCTACTATCTCAATACCATCTGACTACGCTATCAAAGACCATACGTTATTTGTTGCCACATGAGAGTTGAAGACAAGTGAACCGGTAAACACACAAACACAAACAAGAGAGTGCCAGGGAGCTGCCCAGTCTTCTGCTACTGCTCTCAATCACCACAGTTTACTAGCCTGAAGGGAGAGGGAAAGAGAGAGGGGGAGGGAGAGAGAGAGAGGGGGAGGGAGAGAGAGGGAGAGGGGGGAGAGAGAGAGAGAGAGGGGGAGAGGGAGAGGGAGAGAGAGAGGGAGAGGGGGAGAGAGAGAGAGGAAGAGAAGGGGAGGGAGAGAGAGAGAGAGGGAGAGGGGGGAGAGAGAGAGGGGGAGGGAGAGAGAGAGAGAGGGAGAGGGGGGAGGGTGAGTATTCAGCCAGGCCATGACCCAGAGCAAATGCAGTTTAACCCTGAGCTGTGGTAAAAATTTCAGCTCTGCCTCTCTTTCTCCTGTCAGCTCTGCCTCTCTTTCTCCTGTCAGCTCTGCCTCTCTTCCTCCTGTCAGCTCTGCCTCTCTTTCTCCTGTCAGCTCTGCCTCTCTTTCTCCTGTCAGCTCTGCCTCTCTTTCTCCTGTCAGCTCTGCCTCTCTTTCTCCTGTCAGCTCTGCCTCTCTTTCTCCTGTCAGCTCTGCCTCTCTTTCTCCTGTCAGCTCTGCCTCTCTTTCTCCTGTCAGCTCTGCCTCTCTTTCTCCTGTCAGCTCTGCCTGTTTTACCTTGGTTCCTAGTCCCACACAGTGTGAGTGCATGTTCCAAATCCCCACACAATAGCTAAAAAGGGAAAGCAGGGTCACCTCCTAATGTCTGGTAACAGCTGATCCTCAAACACAAAATTCTACTATGTAAAGAATCAAAAAGAGAAAATAACATATATTCTGTGTTACTTTCCCTTTCTCTTGGATCACTGTCCATCACTACTAGAACTGCCTGGCCATTCAGCATATAAGTACCCGCTAGAGAACGTTGCCGGGCGTCTACTTCAGCATTTGCTTCAGATGCATATCAACCCACAAGGTGCGCAAATAAATGCTTGATAAATAGTGCATCAACTGTTTTAAAGGATTCATTGCATGAAGAAAAATGTATGGAAATACAGTACCAGTCAAAAGTTTGGACATACCTACTCATTGAAGGGTTTTTCTTTATTTGTACTATTTTCTACATTGTAGAATAATAGTGAAGACATCAAAACTATGAAATAACACATATGGAATTATGTAGAAACCAAAAAAGTGCTAAACAAATCAAAATATATTTTATATTTGAGATTCTTCAAATAGCCACCCTTTGCCTTGATGACAGCTTTGCACACTCTTGGCATTCTCTCAACCAGATTCACCTGGAATGCTTTTCCAACAGTCTTGAAGGAATTCCCACATATGCTGAGCACTTGTTGGCCATAGAACTGTTTGGCCATAATGACCCTCGTTATGTTTGTAGGAAAAAGCTGAAGAAAGCTGAAAGAACACCATCCCAACCGTGAAGCATGGGAGTGGCAGCGTCATGTTGTGGGGGTGCTTTACTGCAGGAGGGACTGGTGCATTTCACAAAATAGACAGCATCATGAGGACGGAAAATTCTGTGGATATATTGAAGCAACATCTCAAGACATCAGTCAGGAAGTTAAAGCTTGGTCGCAAATGGGTCTTCCAAATGGACAATGACCCCAAGCATATTTCCAAAGTTGTGGCAAAATGGCTTAAGGACAACAAAGTCAAGGTATTGGAGTGGCCATCACAAAGCCCTGACCCCAAACCTATAGAAAATTTGTGGGCAGAACTGAAAAAGCCTGTGCGAGCAAGGAGGCCTACAAACCTGACTAAGTTACACCAGCTCTGTCAGGAGGAATGGGCCAAAATTCACCCAACTTATTGTGGGAAGCTTGTGGAAGGCTACCCAAAACATTTGACCCAAGTTAAACATTTTAAAGGCAATGCTACCAAATACTAATTGAGTGTATGTAAACTTCTGACCCACTGGGAATGTGATGAAAGAAATTAAAGCTGAAATAAATCATTCTCTCTACTATTATTCTGTTTCACAGTTTTTAAAAGAAAGTGGTGATCCTAACTAACCTAAAACAGGGAATTTTTACTAGGATGAAATGTCAGGAATTGTGAAAAACTGTATTTGGCTAAGGAGTATGTAAACTTCTGACTTCAACTGTAACTAGCGATCCATTTATTAAAGTGGCCAATGATCCCAAGTCTGTATGTTGGCAGCAGCCTCTCTGTGTTAGCGATGGCTGTTTAACAGTCTGATGGCCTTGAGATAGCAGCTGTTCTTCAGTCTCTCGGTCCCAGCTTTGATGCACCTGTACTGACCTCGCCTTCTGGATGGTAGCGGGGTGAACAGGCAGTGGCTCAGGTGGTTGTTCTCCTTGATGATCTTTTTGGCCTTTCTGTGACATCGGGTGCTTTAGGCTGTTGCGCCTTCTTCATCATACTGTCTGTGTGGGTGGACCATTTCAGTTCGTCCATGATGTGTATGCTGAGGAAGGTAAAACTTTCTACTTTATCCACTGCTGTCCCGTCAATGTGGATTTTTTATTTAATTTAATTTAATATATTTTAGTACAAATTCTTATTTACAATTATGGTATACCGGGGAACAGCGGGTTTACTGCCTTGTTACTGCCTTGTTCCCAGACAGTGTCAACAGCAAAGCACCCCCACATCATCACACCTCCTCCTCCATGCTTCACGGTGGGAACTACACATGCGGAGATCATCCGAGATCATTCAACTACTCTGCCTCTCACAAAGACACGGCGGTTAGAACCAAATTTGGACTCATCAGACCAAAGGACAGACTTCCACTGGTCTAATGTCCATTGCTCGTTTCTTGGCCCAATCAAGTCTCTTCTTATTATTGGTGTTCTTTAGTAGTGGTTTATTTGCAGCAATTCGGCCTTGAAGGCCTGATTCACACAGTCTCCTCTGAACAGTTGATGTTGCGATGTGTCTGTTACTTGAACTCTGTGAAGCATTTATTTGGGCTGCAATATCTGAGGCTGGTAACTCTAATGAACTTATCCTCTGCAGCAGAGGTAACTCTAGGTCTTCCTTTCATGTGGCGGTCCTCATGAGAGCCAGTTTCATGATAGCGCTTGATGGTTTTTGCGACTGCACTTAATGAAACTTTCAAAGTTCTTGACATTTTCCGGATTGACTGAAGTTCATATCGTAAAGTAATGAAGGACTGTCGTTTCTCTTTGCTTATTTAAGCTGCTCTTGCCATAATATGGACTTGGTATTTTACCACCCCTACCTTGTCACAACATAACTGATTGACTCAAATGCATTAAGAAGGAAAGAAATTCAAGTACAATGTAGAAAATAGTACAAATAAATAAAAACCCTTGAATGAGTAGGTGGGTCCAAATAACAACAATAGTTATACTATACATCAGCTAGAGAAGCAGGGGAGAGACACAAACAGAGAGAGAGGGGAGATAGAGGGAGAGAAAGAAGGGGGTAGAGAGTGTGTGCGAGAGAAGGGGAACAGAGCAAGAGAGATTATCAACAGATGAGAGAGAGAGAGAGAGAGAGAGGGAGAGGGTCAGTGAAAGGGTGAGAGAGAGAGAGAGAGAGAGAGAGAGAGAGAGGGTGAGAGAGAGAGGGAGAGGGTCAGTGAAAGGGTGAGAGAGAGAGAGAGAGAGAGGGTGAGAGAGAGAGGGAGAGGGTGAGTGAAAGGGTGAGAGTTTTCACACCATCCAAACTGAGAATCCACTAAAAAGGATTTGCTCCAAAGCAGAAAACATCTGTTCCTAGAAAACGCACCCAGCCAAGACCCCATGAATCTGCATGGTTCAGTCCGCACCCCAGCGTTAGTTTGGAATAAATCCGTCTATTAGTCAGCTATAGGGGGGGCTGGTGTTTTTGCTCTGCGGTGTCAACATGTTAGACAGCATGAAGTCATCTCCTACATAGAGCTTGAGAGAG